>NC_090391.1:22428697-22704808 GCF_036365525.1 Heterodontus francisci
CTTTAAGGGCATTTAAGTGGACATTGGATAGACACATGGATGAAAATGGAATAGTGTAGGTCAGATGGTTTCACAGCTGGGCGCAACATCGAGGGCCGAAGGGCCTGTACTGCGCTGTAATATTCTAATCTAATCTAATCAGTTGCCAGTGATCGCCAGAGCTGGCGGACAGCCATAAATGCGGAGCTAAAGTGTGGTGAGTCGAAGAGACTTAGCAGTTGGCAGGAAAAAAGACAGAAGCTCAAGGGGAGAGACAACTGTGTAACAGCCCTGACAACCAATTTTATCTGCAGCACCTTTGGAAGAGTCTGTCGCTCTAGAATTTGCCTTTATAGCCATTCCAGACGCTGCTTCACAAACCACTGACAAGTCCAGGCACTTACCCATAGTCTCTCGAGACAAGGAGGCCAAAGAAGAAGAAAAGAAGTCTCCGGTGCAGTGTGGATTCATTCTGTATCTATCAAACTCTAGGACTGTGAGTGTGACATCCATTCTGTATCTGTCAGACTCTGGTACTGTGAGTGTGACATCCATTCTGTATCTGTCAGTCTCTGGTACTGTGAGTGTGACATCCATTCTGTATCTGTCAGTCTCTGGTACTGTGAGTGTGACATCCATTCTGTATCCATCAGACTCTCGGACTGTGAGTGTGAGGAGATGAGATGGAGTGTTGCGGCAAAGATGATGGAAAAGAGCATTGGTGCGATGACACAGCCTTGCTCGACCCCAGTTTGCATTGGGATTGGGTCAGTGGTAGGTCCGTTGGGAAGGATTACTGCTTGCATGTCATCATGCAGTCGTCAGAGGATGATGATGAATTTCTCTGGGCAGCCAAATTTGAGGACGTTCCATAATCCCTCCTGGTTGGTAGAGTCGAAGGCCTTTGTCAGGTCAGAGAAGACCAGGTAGAAAGGTTGTTGCTGCTCCCTACATTTTCTTGGAGTTGTCTTGCTGGGAAGATCATGTCCATTGTGCTTCTTGATGGACAGAATCCACATTGTGATTCCAGAAGGAGCTCTTCAGCTACGGGGAGGAGGCAGTTGAGAGGGACTCTTGTGATGGCCTTCCCTGTGGCGGACAGCAGGGATACCCCTCTGTAGTTACCACAGTCAGTCTTGTCACCTTCTTTAAAGATGATCACTATTACAGTGTCTCAGAGATCCCCTGTCATGCTCTCCTCCTTCCAAATGAGGGAAATGAGACCATGTATTTGTGTCAAGAGTACTTCTCTGCCAGATTTTAGAATTTTGATGGGAATTCCATCTATGCCAGCGGCCTTATTGTTTTTTAGCTGTCAGATGGCCTTTTCAATCTCTGTCAGCCTGGGATTGTGCTGACAGCACGGTGGGTAGCATGCTGTGGAATGCGGTCAAGGGCACTCGCATCAAGGACTGAGTCACAATTGAGGAGATCGTCAAAGTGCTCCTTGCAACGAGTGCAGACTGCCTATCTGTCCTTGTTCAGTGTCACTCCATTCTTTTGCTCTCAGTGGGGTAGGTCCTTGGGTACATGTGCCGTGAATGGTCTTGACTGTGCTGAAGAATCCACACATGTCGTGGCTGTCAGCTAATTTTTGTAGTTCCAGTGTTCTTTCAGCCCATCAGCTGTTCTTTCGGTCGCATGTGTAGATCTACTCTTCAGGACGAGTGGGAAACTATTTAACCTATGTTGCCTCCAGTCCAGATGTAAGGCCACTCCAACCTCTGTCATCAAGCTGCAGTATGCTGACGTCGCCTGCGTATGCGCACACTCAGAGGCCAAGCGTCAAACCCTGATCCATGCATTCACGGAGGTGTATGAAATAATTGGCCTTAAGCAAAACATCCAGAAGACAGAGGTCCTCTACCAGCCTGCTCCCCGACACTGCCCCTCGACTATCAAGATCCACGGTGAACCACTGGGCAATGTGGATCACTGCTCATACCTTGGGAACCTCCTGTCACCAAGGGCAGATATCGACGATGACACGCAGCATCACCTCTAGTGTGTCAGCGTAGCCTTCAGTCATCTGAGGAAAAGAATGTTTGATGACAAAGAACTCAAATCAGCCACCAAGCTCATGGCTGACATGGCTGCAGTGTTACCTGCCCTCCTGTATGTGTCAGAAATATGGACACTGTACAGCAGACATCTCAAAGCCCTGGAGAGATATCACCGGTGGTGATTCCGCAAGATCCTGCAAATTCAGTTGCAGGACAGGTGCTGCAATATCAGTGTCCTCTCTCAGGCCAACATCCCCAGTATCGAGACACTGGTCATGGCTAGTCAGTTATGTTGGACGGGCCACATCATCCCCATGCCTGACGCCAGAGTCCCAAAACAAGCTTTCTACTTTGAACTCCATCAGGGCAAGAAGCTACCAGGAGGGCAGAGGAAACATTACAAGAATTTCCTTCAAGACATCCTGAAAAAATGTGACATCTGCACTGATTCATGGGCATCTCTTGCCTGAGACCACCCAAAATGGAGAAGAAGCATCCGCGAAGGTGCCAGCCAGTTTGAAATTCTTCGACATGCCCAGGAAGCAACCAAATGCAAACAGTGGAAGGAGTATTTGGAAATTGGAGAATCCCATTCACCCACTTCACCAAGCACCATCTGCCCCACCTGTGGCCGAGTGTGTGGATCAAGAATTGGACTATTCAGTTACCTAAGGACACACAACCCTGGAGTGGAAGAAAGTCATCCTCATTCCCGAGGGAGTTCCGAAGAAGAAGTTTAGTGTGACATCCATTCTGCATCTGTCAGTCTCTGGTATTGAATACGAGTGTGGGATTCATTCAGTATCTGTCAGTCCCTTGTACTGTGTTTGAGTGCAGTTTTCAGGCTGTATGTATTAGTATCTTGTGTGTGAGTTTTGTATTCACCTGCATCTTTCAACCTCTAACACATTATTTCAGTTTTGTAGTCATTCTGAACTGACCCTTGGTAATGGATGTGTGTTTGAGGTTGATCGTTTACTTGTTAATCTGTTGTACTGTACATGAGTGTGAGATTCATTCTGTATAACTCTATCTCTGTTCCTGTTGTGTGTGTGTGTGATTCATTCTGTATGCTCCATCTCTGGTATTGCATATGTGTGTGGTATCAATTCCATTTCTGTCATTTCTGGTGCTGTATGTGAGTGTTTACTTCATTCTGTAACTGTCAGTCTCTGGCACTGTCTGCATGTTCTGGATCCATTTTGTAACTATCAGTCTCTCGCAGAGTGTGAATGTGGAATTAATTTTGTATCTCTCCATCTCTAGTGCCATGTGTAAATTTGGAGTTCATTCTGAATTGGTCATTGGTACTGGATCTGCCATTCTCTAGTACAGTTTGTGAATGTGGGATTTGTTCTGTACCTGTCACTCACTGGTACTTTGTGAAAGTGTGCGATACATTCTGTATCTGTCGGCCTCTGGTAGTGTGTGTGATCGTGGGATGAATTAATTAGCAGTCAGTGGTGCTCGATGTGAATGTGGAAATCATTCTGTAACTCAGTCTGATATTGTTCTGTGAGGGTGGGAATCACATGTATCTTTCAATCCCTGGTGCTGTGTGTGAGCATGGGATTCATTCTGTACCTGTCAGTCATACTGTATGTATCTGTGGGATTTATTCTGTACCTTTCAGTCGCTGGTATTTTGTACGAACGTGGGATTAATTCGAGATCCACTACCACACACTGGTTGAGTGTGTGTGTGTGCAAGAAGATAAAAAGATACAAAATAGGAGCAGGAGATGGCCATTTGGCCCATCGAGCCAGCTCCGCCATTCAATAAGATCGGGGCTGTTCTGATTGTGGCCTTAACTCCACTTTCCTGCCTGCGCCCATGACCATTGACTGCCTTTTAGATCAAAAATCTGTCTATCACAGCCTTGAATATATTCAATGACCCAGCCTCCACAGTCCTCTGGAGAACAGAATTCCAAAGATGAACAACCCTCTGAGCGAAGAAATTCCTTCTCATCTCCTTCTTGAATGGGAGGCCACTCATCTTGAAACTGTGGCCCCTAATTCTACATTCCCCCACAAGGAGAAACATCCTCTCAGCATCTCCCTGTCCAGCCCACTGAGAATCTTATAGGTTTCAATAAGATCACCTCTCAATCTCCTAAACTCCAGTGAGTATCGGCCCAACCTGCTCAACTTTTTCTCATAAGGCAATCCAACTTCCCAAGTATCAGCCGAGTGAACCTTCTCTGAACTGATTCCAATGCAAGTATAGCCCTCCTTAAGTAAGGAGACCACAACTGTGTGGAGTACTTTAGTTGGGATGTCATTAGTGCCCTGTACAGCTGCAGCAAATCTTCCCGACTTTTAAACTCCATTCCCCACGCTAAAAATGCCAGCATTCCAGTTGCCTTCCTAATTACTTGCTATAGCTGCATGCTAACTTTTTTGTAATTCATGTATCTGGACACCCAGATCCCTCAGTACAGCAGCATTCTGCAGTCTGTCTCTATGTAAGTAATATTCTGTTTTTCTATTCTTCCTGCCAAAGTAGACAATCTCACATTTTCCCATATTATACTCCAAACATTTTCCCTTTGATTTAACCTATCTATATCTCTTTGCAGACACTTTGTGTCCTTCTCACAACTTGCTTTCCTACCTATCGTTGTACCATCCATAAATTTGGATTTACACTCTGTCCCTTCATGCAAGTTATTGATAAAGACCATAAAGATTGAGGCACCAGCACTGATCTCTGTGGCACTCCATTAGTTACAGTTTGCCAATTTGAAAATTCCCCAATTATCCCCACTCTGTTTCTTGTGAGTTAGCCAATACTATATCCATGTGCGTGCAGTTTTCAGATTGTGTCTATCAGTGTCTGTTACTCTGAGTTTTGGACTCTTTCTCAATCTCTCAGTGCTACTATTTGTGTGTTAGGTTGCTTTAGATGACTCAGGCTGAGGTACTGTCAGTGAGTGCAGTAATCAACCTATACCTTTCAGCATCTGGCACTGAGCATGGGTTTCAAAATCACTCTCTAACTGTCAGTGTCTGGTACTCTGTGTGATTGTGGGATTCATTATATAACCTTCCGTCCCTGGGACTGGTGCAAGTCTGGATTTATTCTGCATAAAAATTCTGCATAGCAACAGGCCACTGATGTGGTAGGTTTTAAGCAGATAGGTAGATACATAAATCCTGTTTGAGGTTTTGCCCAGTATTAAATAGTATCTGTCACTGTGAACACAATAGTGAAATATAATGTATCCTACAATCTGATACAGGATTGATGTGCAAGTGTAACTCAGGCTGTACTCATCAATTTGATCAGTGCCATTCAGTCTAACTCTGAGTGAGAATCTTGGACTTGCATGTAAAATGAGCTCAGTCTGGAATTGTACAGTATCTTCCATCTGACACTATATGAGGTTTTAGGACTGGTACGTAATTTATAGCTCAAACTATACGAATCAAATTTATATTGTATCTTTTAGTTTCACAATCCGGATGAGTTTTAAAGTGAAATCTAAGTTTGTATCTCTGCAATCTGATTATGCACTTGAGATTTGTATCTAATGTATATGTCTGGACACATTATGGGAATTAATACTGATAATAAAGTCAAAACCCGTGTAAATATTAGGCTGGCATTTAACTTGAATCTCGGAGCACTTCATTGAGATTATTTCTGTAACTTTGAAACAGCAACCATGTGTCAGTTCTATGTGTATTTAATTTGTAGCTGAGGTTGCTCTATTGTGGAATTGACACACTGATAATTTGATAGTGGGTGAGAATTTGGACTGGGATTTGTGTATCTACCTGTCAGTGGTCCTGAGTTGGGGTGACATGAAAACAACGTGTGTCTCTCCTGCTCCATTTGATTGATGGATTGAAAATGTGTCTCTGGATCTGTTTCTGCTGTCTGAGACTGTGGAACTGATGACCTGTCTGTGTCTCTGCACTCTGTGAGTGATAATGTCCGGACTGTGTGTGAGAAGGAGCTGGTGACACTCTTCCATGTAACTTGGTGGAGGAAACATCATTTATTTTGGTTCATTCAATTATTTGCCTGTTTGAACAAAAGAATGTTTATAATTCAAATACTGGTGAGGTAGAAGATACAGGATTTTAATGAATTTAATCTCTCATAATAATTATAAACGCCCACAAAGGAAGCCCAGCCATACAAATATTATCATTGTTTGACTGCACTGCAGTAATAGGTTCTTCCCATTCTGTCTCCATCCCCTTGTCCACACACAACCCGAGAATGGCCTCTCCCTTCCCCCACTCACTCCATGTTCCGGGACCAGTTCCTGCTCCACTCCGCCTCAAACAAACAGCCCCCGCCTGCCCCTGAACTTGCCCCGGACTCGATGCTGATCTCTCAGTCCATCTGCGGACACGCTCCCAAAGCGATGTGCTGCTGCAAGGAGGCTGCTGTTTTCTCCCTTCCACTGGGACCGGGATCTCTCCATTGCCGGCTGTTTTAAACCATCTTCTTCCGCTCACAGGCAGTGCTGGGGGAGGGGAGCGCAGGCGCAGATTTCTGCAACAATTCCGCAAACAGAAACATGGAAAAATTCCGGCACAGAATGAGGCCATTCGGCCCATCATGTCCGTGCCAGCGCAAAGAGAGCGATTCAGCCTCATCCCACAGTTTCTTGTGATTGGACAGTGAAATGTGGAATCAGAAGCGGACAGTCAGGATGTGCAGATTTACACAAAGAGAATCGATTATAGGCACCAGGTGAGAAGTGTGAAGGACACATTTTAAACAGCGGCTGTTTGGTTTCGCTTGAACGGTTGGACCATGGGAGCGGGAACTGGAAATCTGACCTGTGTAAAAGTCCCTGTTCCGTCGGTCAGTCCCATTCATGGCCCAGTGGATTGTTTCTGGATGTCATTAAATTGTTGTAAAATGGCCAAAGCCCCTGGTATTCAGTAGCTGGGGGCTGCAGGACTGCAGTGGAATCAGACACTGACTCTGTTTGTATTTCTGGGTTTCCTTTGTGATTGTTCATAATGATTATTAATTGAAAAATTGTTGTGGTCACTTTTGTATCTTCTACTCCATCTCTTCCTGAATTATAATAAATACATTTCCTTTCTACAGGCAAATACTTGATGGAAGCAGAATAAATGTCATGATTCCTCGACACGAGGAAGTGCAGCCAGCTCCTCACACACAGTAAGTACAGTATCACTCACAGAAAGCAGAGACATCAGTTCCACAATCGCCACCAGCAGAAGTAGTCAGTCCGGCACTGATCCCAAGTTCCAGAGACCAACAGTCAATGCAACAGTCACACAGAGCAGGAAAGATTGAACTTGTTTCCATTTCACCCCAACTCAGTCCCACTGACAGGTAGATACATCAATCCCAGTCCAAAATCACACCCACTATCAGATTGCAAGGCACTGTGTCACTCTCACAAGAGAGCAGCCTGAACTTCAAATTCAATGTCAGATGGAACAGACAAACAGTGCAGCAGCTGAGTCACCCATGGTTACCATTGACCATAAACTGAACTGGACCAGCCACATAAATGCCGTGGCTACAAGAGCAGGTCAGAGGCTAGGAACTCTGTGGTGAGTAACTTACCTCCTGTCTCCCCAAACCTATCCACCATTCATAAGACACAAGTCAGGAGTATGATGGAAAACTCCCAACTTGCCTGGATGAGTGCAGCTCCAACAACACTCAAGTAGCCTGTTTGATTGCCCACATCCACCACCTTCAATAATCACCCCATTCACCACTGATGCACAGTAGCAGCAGTGCGTACCATCTACAAGGTGCACTGCAGCAACACACGAAAGCTCCTTTGACAGTACCTTCCAAACCTGGAACTTCTACTACTGAGAAGGACAAGGGCAGCAGTTGCAAGGGAACACTACCACTTGCAAATTCCCCTCCAAGCCACAGATCATCCTGATTTGGAACTATATCACCATTCCTTCATTGTCGCTGGGTAAAAATCCTGGAACTCCCTTCCAAACAGCACTGTTGGTGTTCATACATCTCAAGAACTGCAGCGGCTCAAGAAGGCAGCTCACCACCACTTTGTCAAGGGCAATTTGGATTGGGCAATAAATGCTAGCATAGCCAGTGATGCCTACATTCCACAAACAAATGAAAAAAGTGAGGAAATAGTGAAGGGCTTTTATAGAGTACATGGAGACATGCTTCCACTTGTGGTGGCGTCTGAAACAAGAGCCAAAATATAAAATCGTCATTCAGAAAACCAATGAGGAATTCATGAAAAATGTATTTACGCAGTGAATGGTTTGAATCTGGAATTTGTATTCACAGGGAGAGGTTGGGGTGAATAGTATCGATGCACTGAAGGGGAGGTGGAACAAATGAACAATTGTATGTGGAAAAAGGAATCGAGGGATATACATATCGAGCTTCATTTAAAAAAAATGTTTGCATGTGAAGCAGGGTGGCTGGAAATATATGTAGAGCAGAGAGCAGTTGGGACGATCCCAGCGCTGTGTTTTGTCTGGATGGATCTGCCCAGAACACTTGCGATGCAGGAGCTGGGAGCTTCAGTACTTCAGTGGAGGCAGATAATGACACCGGTTTTCATTTGTGGATGTTCTTAATGATTATTGATTGAGAAATTAAATTGACCTCTTTGATATTATGCACCTCCCCTGTTCTTGAGTTATCAGATATATTTTTTCTTCATACAGGCAAATACTTGAAGATATTGTGATGAATGTGATGGTTGCTGCACTCGAGGCACAAGGAACAGTGCAGCCAGCTCCTCTCACACACAGTAGGTACATTATCACTCAGAGTGCAGAGGTACAGATAGTTCATCAGTTCCCTGGTTTCAGATTGCAGAAATAGTCAGGCTCACATTGATCCCAAGTTCCAGAGACAGATTTTCAATCCAACAACCAAACAAAGCAGGAGAGAAAGAAGTTTTTTCCATTTCACCCCGATTGAGTCCCACTGACAGTCAGATACTTCAATCCCACGTCAAAATCACACCCACTAGCAGATTGAAATGCAATGTGTCAATCTAACAAAGAACAAAGAACAGTACAGCACAGGAACAGGCCATTCGGCCCTCCAAGCCTGCGCCGATCTTGATGCCTGCCTAAACTAAAACCTTCTGCACTTCCGGGGTCCGTATCCCTCTATTCCCATCCTATTCATGCATTTGTCAAGATGCCTCTTAAACGTCGCTATCGTACCTGCTTCCACCACTTCCCCCGGCTGCAAGTTCCAGGCACTCACCACCCTCTGTGTAAAGAACTTGCCTTGCACATCCCTCTAAACTTTGCCCCTCGCACCTTAAACCTATGTCCCCTAGTAACTGACTCTTCCACCCAGGGAGAAAGATTCTGACTATCCACTCTGTCCATGCCGCTCATAACTTTGTCAACCTCTATCATGTCGCCCCTCCACCTCCGTCGTTCCAGTGAAAACAATCCGGGTTTATCCAACCTCTCCTCATAGCTAATGCCCTCCAGACCAGGCAACATCCTGGTAAACCTCTTCTGTACCCTCTCCAAAGCCTCCACGTCCTAATGGTTGTGTCGCGACCAGAATTGCATGCAATATTCTAAGTGTGGCCTAACTAAAGTTCTGTACAGCTGCAGCATGACTTGCCTATTTTTATACTCTATGCCCCGACCGATGAAGAAAAGCATGCCATATGCGTTCTTGACTACCTTATCCACCTGCATTGCCACTTTCAGTGACCTGTGGACCTGTACGCCCAGATCTCTCTGCCTGTCAAATATAATGCAGACTGAGCTAGCAATTAAATATCAGATAGAATTGGCACACGCTACTGATTGAATGGCACAGAATCTAACCTAGTGATGTACCCTGAGATTTAAATTAAATATCATACCCAAAGCTCACACCCATTCATTATAAAGGATGTTTAAACATCCCCATAGTGTACCCTGAGATACAAGTTACATACAAGTACAACATTCATTGCAGTGAATGTTTCAAAGGTGCTGAAAGATATTGTGAGCTGAGACACAAATTAGATACCAGTTCAGACCTCGCCCACAATGTGAAATTGAAAGAGACAGAATCAATTCCATCAGTGTAGATTGATATAAACATTACATACCATTCTAAAAAGTGATGCAATATCAAACTAAAATACAGTATCAATTCCACCAGACCCCCACCACCCTCTGGCTAAAAAGTCTTTTCCTCATCTCCCCTGTGATCTTTCTGCCAATCACTTTGAATCTATTCCCCTAGTCACTGATCTCTTTGCTAAGGTAAACAGGCCCTTCACTTCAATTCTATCCAGACTCCACAAATTTTGTACATGCCAGTCAGATCTCCCCTCAGCCTTCTCTGTGCCAAGGAGAATAGCCCCAGCCTATCCAATCTTTCCTCAAAGCTGCATTTTTCCGGTCCCGGCAACATCCTCGTAAATCTCCTCTGTACCCTCTCTAGTGCAATTACATCCTTTCTGTAATGAGGTGATCAGAACTGCACACAGTACTCAAGTTGTGGCCTGACTAATGATTTATACAGTTCCAGCATAACCTCCCTGCTCATATATTCTATACCTTGGCTAATAAAGGAAAGAATTCCATATGCCTTCTTACCACCTTATCGACCTGTCCTGCTACCTTCAGGGATCTGTGGACATTTACTCCAAGGTACCTCACTTTCTCTGCACCTCTCAACATTTTCCTCTTAATCGTGTATTCCTTTGCCTTGTTTGACCTCCCCAAATGCATCACCTCACACTTCTCTGGATTGAATTCCATTTGTCATTTTTCTGTGCATCTGACCAGACCATGAAGATCTTCCTGCAGCCTACAGCGTTCCTCCTTGCTATTTATCACACAGCCAATCTTTGTGTCATCTGCAAACTTCTTGATCATGCCCCCTACATTTACATCCATGTAGACGACATCAACTGCACTACCCTCATCTATTTTCCTTGTTAATTCTTCAAAATTTCAATCAAGTTGGGCAGACAAGATCTTCCCTTAACAAATCCATGCTGACTATCCTTGATTAATCTGTGCCTTTCTAAGTGACATTTTATCCTGTCACTCAGAGTAGATTCCAATAATTTGCCCACTACTGAGGTTGGACTGACTGTCCTGTAATTATTCGGTCTATCCCTCACTCCCTTTTTAAACAGAGGTACAATGTCCGCAGTCTTCCAATCCTCCAGCATTACACCTGTATCAAGTGAGGTCTGGAAAACGATGGTCAAACCTTCCGCTGTTTCCTCTCTTGCTTCTTTTAACAGCGTTGGGTACATTTTATCCATCCTTAGTGATTTATCAACTTACAAATATGCTATTTGTATGTCCTGTCACTAATATGTCCTCTCACCCTCTTTTGATCACATCCAATACTTCATACCCTTCTTCCTTAACTCCAATATCTGCATCATCCCCCTCTTT
Source organism: Heterodontus francisci (assembly GCF_036365525.1). NCBI lineage: Eukaryota > Metazoa > Chordata > Chondrichthyes > Heterodontiformes > Heterodontidae > Heterodontus > Heterodontus francisci. The sequence continues at coordinate 22,440,060 of NC_090391.1, forward strand.
TGTGAAGACAGATGCAAAGTATTTATTAAGAACAGTGCCAACATCTTCTGCCCCTACACATAGTTTACCTTCATGATCTTTTATGGGCCCTACTCTTTCCATAGTTATCCTTTTTCTGTTAATGTATTGATAAAACATCTTTGTGCGAACCTTGATTTTGATTGCCAATATTCTTTCATGCCCTCTCTTAGCTTTCCTAATTTCAATGTTGATTTCCCCCCTCCACATTCTATACACCTCTCGGCTTTCAGTGGTATTGAGTTCTCTGAGTCGGGCATAAGCTTTCCGTTACTGCCTTATAATACTACCTTATAAAATCCATGGGGCTCGAGATTTGGCCTTCCCACCCTTTTTCTTTGTGGGAACATATTGACTCTGAACCCCTGGAATCTCCCCTTTGAGTGCTTCCCACTGCTCTGACATTGATTTACGCTTAAGTAGCTGTTTCCAGTCCACTTTTGCTAACTCACTCCTCAGCTTAGTAAAGTTGTCCTTGCCCCAACTGAGAACTTTAACTCCTGTTCTATCCTTGTCCTTTACATAATTATGTTAAAACTGACTGAATTATGATCACTACCACCAAAATGCTCTCCCACTGCCACTCCTTCCACCTGCCTATCTTCATTTCCTAAAACTACATCTAAAACTGCACCCTCTCTTGTTGGACTTGCTACATATTGGCTAAAAAAGTTCACCTGAATGCACCTCAAGAATTCTGCTCCCTCAATTTCTTTCACACTAAAAGTATCCCAGTTCATGTTGGGGTGGTTAAAATCCCCTACTATTACTGCTCTATTGTTCTTGCACTTCTCAGAGATTTGCCTACATATCAGCTCTTCTATCTCCTGTTTGGGGGTCTATAGCACACTCTCAGCATTGTGATTGCCCCTTTTTTGTTCCTCAGCTCAATCTATACGGCCTCATTTGATAAACCTTCCAACATATCATCCGTCTTCACAGCTGTAATAGTTACTTTGAGCAAAACTGCCACCCCCCCTCCTTTCTTATCCCCCTCCCTATCACATCTGAAAACCCTGTAACCAGGAATGTTGAGCTGCTATTCCTGTCCCTCCTTAAGCCATGTTTCTGTAATAGCTGTGATATCATACTGCCACAGGTCTATTTATGCCCTCAGCTCATCTGCTTTATTTTCTATACTCCTTACATTGAAATAGATATGCTTGAGCACTGCCAAACTCTTTTTAAATTTTCTAACCTTTGTTTCCTCTTTCTTCCAGACTCATCCATTAATTTTCTGCCTTCCATTTTCATTTCTGATTTTGTCCCATCTGACTCTACCTTCCGGTTGCCATCTCCCTGCTAAATGAGTTTAAACCCTCGCCAACAGCACTAGCAAAATGTCCCACAAGGAACTCTGTCCAGGCTCTGTTCAACTGCAATCCGTGCGACCTGTCCCAAGAATCTAAAGCCCTCCCTCCTGCACCATCTTTCCAGACACACGTTCATCTGTCTTATCCTTTTATTCCTGTACTCACTTGCGCGTGGCACTGGGAATAATCCGGAGATTACTACTTTTGATGCCCTGCTTGCTAATTTCTTACCAAGCTTCATAAATTCTGACTGCAGGACAACATCCTTATTTCTACCTATGTTGTTGGTTCCGATGTGGACCACAAATGCTGGCTGTTCACCCTCACCCTTCAGGATGCTCTGTAACTGCTCAATGACATCCTTGACCCTGGCACCAGGGAGGCAACACACCATTCCTGGATTCACGTCTGTGGCCACAGAAACAGCTGATTGTTCCCTTCACTATTGAATCATCTATCACTATGGCTTTTCCAATCTTCCCTGTACCCACCTTTGCAGCTGAGTCACCCATGGTGCCATGGACTTGGATCTGGCTGCACTCCCCTGGTGAAGCATCACTGTCCTCCGTATTCAGAACTGAATACCTGTTGGAGCGTGAGATGCACTCGGGGTGTCCTGCACTTCCTGCCTGATTCTTTTTGACTGCCTTGTGGTCACCCATTCCCTCTCTCCCTGCGTACTCTTAAGCTGTGGGGTGACCACATCTATGAACATGCTTTTCATGTAACTCTCCTCATGAATGCACAGCAGTGTCTCCAGCTGCTGCTCAAGTTCCAAACACAGAGCTCAAGCAGCTGCAATTGACAACACTTACTTGCACAAATGTTTTTCTTATTTCCAAAATATACTTTATTCATAAAGATCTGTGAAAAATACATTACAAAACAGTTCCAAACAGCACCAAGTCAAAAAATACAAACAGTGCAAAGGAGGTCAGTTTACTTCAATACAGGAGTGAGTTGCCTCACAACCCTTCCATTTCATTTTTCATGCCATGTACATTTTATGGCAAACGAAAATTTTCCTGCTCCAGTTTGAGGGGTTTTCCATGGATCCAGCCCCTCAGTTCAGCTTGGTGGGGGGAGCTTACATGGTGGTCTTTCCCCATTGAGCCTTTGCTGTGGCTGCCCCAAGCTTTAGTGCGTCCCTCAACACGTAGTCCTGGACCTTGGAGTGTGCCAGTCTGCAACATTCGGTCGTGGACAACTCTTTGCGCTGGAAGACTACCAAGTTTTGGGCAGACCAAAGAGTGTCTTTCACCGAATTGATAGTCCTCCAGCAGCAGTTGTGGTTATCTCGGTGTGTATCCCTGGGAACAGCCCGTAGAGCACAGACCCCTGTGTTACAGAGCTGCTTGGGATGAACCTCGACAAAAACCAATGTATCTCTTTCCACACCTGCTTTGCAAAGACACATTCCAGAAGAAGCTGGGCAACCATGTCATCCCCACCACAGCCACTTCGAGGGCATTGTGCGGAGGGGGTGAGACTTCGGGCATGCAGGAAGGATCTGACGGGGAGGGCTCTTCTCACCACCAGCCAAGCTACACCTTGGTGCTTGTTTGAAAGTTCTGGTGATGAGGCATTCCGCCAAATGATTTGGCGGTCTGCTCGGGTAACCATCCGACAGGATCCACCATCTCCTTTTCCCGTAGGGCCTTGCGGACATTCCGTGCAGACCACTGCCTGATGGATTGGTGGTCAAAGGTGTTTTCTGCAGAAACTGTTCCACGAAGGATAGGTGGTACGGCACAGTCCAACTAGATGGAGCGTTCCACGGCAATGAGACCAGGCCCTTCCTTCACAACACTGGGGACAGAGAGAATCTCAGCACGTAGTGACACTTGGTGTTGGCGTATTGGGGATCTGCACACAGCTTGATGCAGCCGCACACGAAGGTAGTCATCAGGATGAGGGTGATATTGGGTACATTATACCCGCCCTTATCCAGAGGTTTGAACATCGTGTCCCTTTGGACCCGGTCCATTTTGGATCCAGAGATGAAGCGGAAAATGACTCGGGTGATCGCCACAGCGCAGGAATGGGGTATGGGCCAGACCTGTGCCACTTACAGCAACAACGTGAGCGCCTCGCACCTGATGACCAGGTTCTTACCCAAAATGGAGAGAGTTGCTGCTCCCACATGCTCAGCTTGTGTTGTACCCTGGCGACTCGCTCCTTCCAGGTTTTGGTGCATGCCGTGGCCCTTCAGAACCATATCCCCAGCACCTTCAGGTAGTCTGACCTGACGGTGAAGGGGACAAAGGATCGGTCAGCCCAGTTCCCAAAGAACATGGCCTCTCTCTTGCGTGGTTAACGTTGGCTCCCAAGGCCAGTGCGAACTGGTCGCAGATGCTCATCAGTCTGCGCACAGACAGCGGGTTCGAGCAGAAGGCCGCGACGTCATCCATGTACAGGGAGGTTTTAACCTGAGTGCCTCCACTGTCTGGGATTGTCACCCCTCTTATGCTCGCATCCTTCCTAATAGACTCAGCAAAGGGTTCAATACAGCAAATAAACAAGACAGGGGAGAGAGGACAACCCTGTCTGACTCCAGATTGGATCGGGAAACTTTCTGATTCCCACCCATTGATTGAGACTGTGCTACTGATGTTTGTGGAGAGCAGTTTGATCCAATTGCAGATTCCCTCCCCAAACCCCATTTTCGAAAGTACGTCCATCATGTCGGTGTGTGATATCCTGTCAAAAGCCTTCTCCTGGTCCAGCCTAATGAGGCAGGTGTCCACCTTCCTGTCCCGTATGTGGGTGATCGTGTCCCTGAGTGGGTAAAGTACAGGTCTGATCTGGGTGGATCACCAACTCCAGAGCAGACTTGACTCGACTGGCTATGACTTTTGACAGTATCTTGTAGTCTACATTAAGCAGTGAGATGGGCCGCCAATTTCTGATTTCTGCCCTCTCCCCCTTCCCCTTGTTGATGAGGGTGATGATGCCTTTCCTCATGGATTCTGACATGCTGCCGGCTAGGAGCATAGTGTCATATACTTCCAGCAGGTCCGGGCCGACCCAGTCCCACAGGACCAAATACAACTCAACCGGTAAGCCGTCGCTTCCAGGAGTTTTACTTATCTCGAAGGATTTGACGGCCTTTGTCAGCTCATCCAGAATTAGCGGTTTGCCAGTCTCTCCCTCCTGCTGTCATCTAAGACCTCTGTGATAGATGACAGGAAGGACTGGGAGGCTCTGCTGTCTGTGGGCTTCGCGTCATACAGCCCAGCATAAAAGGATTTGCTGATCCTTAGTATGTCGGACTGCGAAGACGTTACCGAGCCATCCTCTTCCTTCAGGCGGCTGATAACAGAGCTTTCTCTGTGTACCTTTTGGAAGAAGTAACACGAGCACATCTCATCCTGCTCAATGGAGCGGACTCTGGACTGGAAGATGATCTTGGAGGCCTCTGTCGCAAAGAGCGAGGCCTGCTGGCTCTTCACCTCATGAAGGTCCTCCTTGACCTTGACCCCCATCGACTGAAGCCAGAGCAGATTTTGCATACTTTTCTGGAGTCGTGACATTTCCATCTGTCTCTCTCTCTCGCCCTCTGAACCCTTTGAAGATAAAGAACCTCTTGATGTTCTCCTTGATCGCTTCCCACCACTGAACTGGAGACTCAAAGGTGGGGTTTCACAGTCCTCCAACCTTTGTAATCCCTTTTGAGTTCCTCAACATTCTCTGGGGTTAGCAGTGTGGCATTGAGCTTCCATGTCCCGCTGCCAACCCGCTGGTCATCCTGTAAGTGAAAGTCAGCCAGTAAAAGGCAATGCTTGGAGAAAAACACCGGCTTGACGTCGGTGGATCTGACCGTGAAAACACGGGACACAAATAGGAAGTCAATCCTGGAATGGGCAGACCCGTCCGTTCTTGACCATGTGTATCTATGCTGCGCTCTGTCTGCAGGTTTGCTGAAGACATCGTGCAGTTTGGCATCTTTTACTGTTTCTATTAAGAATCTGGACATAGCATCCAGTTTGCTGTCGTCTCTGCCGGATCATCCAGGTGCATCGATGATGCCGTTGAAGTCACTGCCTAGGATGACCGGCCTGGACGTCGCCAGCAGCAGTGGGAGATGCTGGAAGACGGAGAGCCACTCGCTGCATTGAACCGGGGCATAGACGTCAATCAACGAGAGCGGAGTATTGTTGTACATTACATCTGCTACGAGGTGATGACCGCTAAATGGTTCTCCAGGACACGGGAAGCAACCAGGAGCTCCCACATAGCACAGGAGGTGGACTCTCGAGGTTGAAGCCCCCCCTGCCATTCCTTTGCGCTCACTGTTTTTCGGCTGCCGCATACGATGATGGGCCAAGTGGTCTCTTTCTCTGCCTTAAACCTTCTATGATTCTATGATGCTCACTAACATTATCCCCTTTTCATATACAGCACCACAGAGAGAGAGAGAATCAGTCCGACCATTCGTAACAGTGTGTCCATATCACACTGTATTACACATTCTCATGTATCATCAGAGACAGTATTAGTAACACAATAAAGTGCATACATATCATCCTAAATAATGGTATCCCAAACATATGTACAGCATTAGAGAGGGAGTGTCAATAGTGCATTTTCTATTCGTGTGTCCATATCACACCCAATAACTGGCTCCCACGTTTTTATAGAGCACTAGAGACAGAGCTGAAAGTGAATAAGTGAGAGAGAGAGAGAGATCCCCATCAGCAGTTACAGGCTGACCTGGAAGCCTCATTTTATCTTGAAAGATCCGTGGGAGACAGACGGTGCAGTCTCATCTCGAACTGATATTGTATCAGAAACAGACACATTATTATTCCTAGACTCTGGGTAACAGTTAGAGAGTGAGGTGAACAATGTTCCAAATTTAACGCTCTTGACCCTGTTGATCTCTGTAATCTTTCAGCTCACACCGTTCGATATGACTGTCAGTGAGGGACAGTTTCAATGTGATGACATTAATCTGGGACTGTTACTGTCAGATATTAACTCCTGCGCGATCGCAGCAAACACAGCGACTCCCTCGGAGGATTGCTTTGAGAAGACAGGTGAATGAAGAGCAAACACACTGCAGGGAATGATCTCAAACTGAGCTTCAGAAAGGGGGAATCCCCCAGCTTGAAACGTTCTCTGACCTTTCCCCACAGCCCCAGTTCCTTTGCTCAAACTCGGAGAAAACTGAACTGGGGAAAGTTCCAGTTTATTTTTGTCAGTTCCGATGAAGGGTCACTGACCCGAAACGTTAACTCTGCTTCACTTTTCACAGATACTGCCAGACCTGCTGAGTGGTTCCAGCATTTCTTGTTTTTATTTCAGATTTCCAGCATCCGCAGTATTTTGCTTTTATTCCAATTTATTTTTTTTGTAAATGAGTGGGGAAAGAAGCGCATGCGCGATGCGCCTCCTCCAGCCGTGTCCTTCTGCGTCATTTAATTAGTGAGCGGAAGAAGTTTGTTTGAAACAGACGGGAATGGAGACTTAGAGCCCCGGGGTAAGTGAGTAAACAGCAGTCTCCTTCCAGCAGCACATTGCTTTGAGAGCCTGTCCGCAGAGGGGCTCAGAGATCAGCATTGACGACGGAGCAAGTTCAGGGGGAGTTGGGGGCTGTTTGTAAGAGGCGGAGTGGAGCAGGAACATGGAGTGAGCGCGGAAGGAGAAGCCTTTCTCAGACTGTTTGTGGACAAGGTAACGGAGACAGAGCAGGAAGAAGCTGCTGTTGAAAATCATTGTTGTTTTCTCTCCTCAAACCTGTAATGCATGTTCATGGTTTAGCTCCAGTTTCACACTGTGTTGTTATTGAGCAGTGAATAGAGGGAACAGAGCCAAACAGTAGGGATGGGGACAGTTATGCAAACAACACCTATTGCTGGCGCCAGGTGAGTAGTGTCAAGGAAACATTTTAAACAGCAGCTGTCGGTTTCCGTTGAACGATTGATCCAAGAGAAGCAAGGAAATGGCAGATACTCTGAACAAGAATTTTTCATCTGTCTTCACAGAAGTAGACACAAAAAACATCCCAAGAATAGTAGAAAATCAAGGGGAGTAAGGAGGGGGGATCTTAAAACATCACCATCGCGAGAAAAACATGTTTTTGGAAAACTAATGGGGCTAAAGGTTGACAAGTCCACTGGATCTGATGGCCTACATTCTAAGGTTTAAAAGAAGTGTCTGCATAGATAGTGGATGCATTGGTTGTAATCTTCTTAAATTCCCTAGATCCTGCAACAGTTCCAGTGGATATTAAACTGCAAATGTAATGTCCCTGTTCAAGAAAGCAGTAAAGAGAAAGCAGGCAACGATAGGCCTGTTAGCCTAATGTCTGCCACTGAGAAAATGCTGGAACCAATGATTAAGTCAGTCATCGCAGAAAACATAGAAAAATTGGAGCAGGAGTAGGCCATTCGGCCCTGCTCTGCCATTCAAAAATGATCAAGTCTGATCGTATAATTCAGTACCCTCTTCTCGCTTTCTCCCCATATCCCTTGATCCCTTTTGTATTAAGAAATATATCTATCTCCTTCTTGAATATATTTAATGACTTGGCCTCCACTGCCTTCTGCAGTACAAAATCATGAGAGGTATAGACAGGATGGATAGCAAGAAGCTTTTTCCCAGAGTGGCGGATTCAATTATTAGGGGTCATGAGTTCAAAGTGACAGGGGAAATGTTTCGGGGGGGATATGCGTGGAAAGCTCTTTACGCAGAGGGTGGTGGGTGCCTGGAACGCGTTTCCAGCGGGGGTGGTAGACGCGGGCATGATAGCGTCTTTTAAGATGTATCTAAGACAGATACATGAATGGGCAGGAAGCAAAGAGATACAGACCCTTAGAAAATAGGCGACATGTTTAGATAGAGGATCTGGATCGGCGCAGGCTTGGAGGGCCGAAGGGCCTGTTCCTGTTCTGTAATTTTCTTTGTAGAAAATTCCACAGGTTCATCACCCTCTGAGTGAAGAAATTTCTCCTCATCTCGGTTCTAAATGGCATACCCGTATCCTGAGACTGTGACCCCTGATTCTGGACTCCCCAGCCATCAGGAACATCCTCCCTGCATCTCGCCTGCCTAGTCCTGTTAGAATTTTATAGGTTTCTATGAGATTCCCTCTCATTGTTCTAAACTATAGTGAATATAGGCCTAGTCAACCCAATTTCTCCACATACGTCAATCCTGTCATCCCAGGAATCAGCCTGGTAAATCTTCTTTGCACTCCCTCCATGGCAAGAACATCCTTACTCAGATAAGGAGACCAAAACTGCACACTATACTCCAGATGTGCTCTCACCAAAGCCCTGTATAACTGTAGTAAGACTTCCTTGCTCCTGTACTCAAATCCGCTTGCAATGAAGGCCAACATACCATTTGCCTTCCTAACTGCTTGCTGCACCTGAATATTTGCTTTCAGCGACTGGTGTACAAGGACACCCAGGTCTCTTTGCACCTCCCCCTTTCCCAATCTGTCACCATTCAGATAATAATCTGCCTTTCTGTTTTTACAACTGAAGTGAATAACCTCACATTAATCCAAGTTATACTGCATCTGCCATGCATTTGCCCACTCACCCAACATGTCCAAATCACATTGGAGCCTCTTTGCATACTCCTCACAACTCAGTTTCCTCCCCAGCTTTGTGTCGTCTGCAAACCTGGAAATGTTCCCTCACCCAAGTCATTAATATATATTGTGAATAGCTGGGGCCCAGGCACTGATCCCTGTAGTACGCCACACGTCACTGCCTGCCACCTGGCAAAAGGCCCGTTTATTCCTACTCTCTGTTTCCTGTTTGTCAACCAATTCTCAATCAATGCCAGTATATTACCCCCAATCCCATCTGCTTTAATTTTGCACACGAACCTCTTATGTGGGACCTTATCAAAAGCCTTCTTAAAATCCAGATACAACACATCCCCTGGTTCTCCTTTATCTATTCTACTAGTTCCATCCTCAAAAAGCTCCAGTAGATTTGTTAAGCATGATTTCCCTTTCGTTAACCCATGCTGTCTTTGTCCAAACCCGTTTATGCTTTCCAGGTGTTCTGCTACCACATCCTTTATAATAGACTCTCGCACTTTCCCCACTACTGAAGTAAGGCTAACTGGTCCGTAATTCCCTGTTTTTTCTCTCTCTCCTTTTTTAAATAGTGAGGTTACATTTGCCTCCCTCAAATCTGAGAACATTTAGAAAATTATAATACAATCATGCAGAGTCAACATGGATTTATGAAAAGGAAATCAAGTTTGCCAACATTATTAGCATTCTTTGAGGATGTAAGAAGCAGGGTAACTGAAGGGGAACCAGTAGATGTAGTGTATTTGTATTTTGAAAAGGCATTCGCTAAAGTGCCATGCAAAATGTTACTACACAAGGTAAGAGCTCGTGGTGTTAACGGGTAATACATTATTTATTGTATTTATTTAGAGATACAGTACTGAAACAGGCCCTTCAGCCACCGAGTCTGTGCTGACCATCAACCACCCATTTATACTAATCCTACATTAATCCCATTACCCTCTCACATCCCCAACTTCCCTCAATTCCCCGACCACCTACCTACACTAGGGGCAATTTATAATGGCCAATTTACCTATCAACCTGCAAGTCTTTGGCTGTGGGAGGAAACCGGAGCACCCGGTGAAAACCCACGCAGACAAAGGGAGAACTTGCAAACTCTGCACAGGTAGTACCCAGAATCGAACCCAGGTCGCTGGTACGTGCTTACTAACAAGAAACAGAGAATTAGGATAAAGGTGTCATTTTCAGGTTTGCAAACTGGAACTCGTGGAGTGCCACATGGATCAGTGCTGGGGCCTCAACTACTTACAGCCTATATTAATGATTTGGATGAAGGGATCGAGTGTATTGTAACTAAATTTGCTGTTGATACAAAGAAAGGTGTGAAAGCAAGTTGTGCGGAGGACACAATGAGTCTGCAAAGAGATAAAGACAAGTTAAGTGTGTGGGAAAAAATTGGCATATTAAGTATAATGTGGGAAAATGTGAGGTTATCCACTTTGGTATGATGTAGAGAAAAGCAGAATGTTATTTAAATAGAGAGAGACTGCAGAATGCTGTGGTATAGAGGGATCTGAGTGTCCTCTTATATGAATCACAGAAAGTTAGCATGGAAGTACAGCAAGTAATTCGGAAGGCTATTGGAATTTTGGCCTTTATTGCAACAGGGTTGGAGTAGAAATGTAGGGAAGTCTTGCTACCACTGTACAGCGTGTTGGTGAGACCACACCTTGAGTGTGTATACAGTTTTGGTCTCCTTATTTAAGTAGGAAAATACTTGCATTGGAGGTAGTTCAGGCAAACATCACTCGGTTGATTCCAGGGATGAAGATGTTGTCTTATGAGGAACGTTTGACCTGGTTGTGCTACACTCATTGGAGTTTAGAAGAATGAGAGGTGATCTTATGAAACATATAAGATACTGAAGGGGCTTGACAGGGTATTTACTGAGATGATGTTTCCCCTCATGAGGGAATCAAGAACTAGGGGGAACAGTTTCAACATAAGGGGGCTCCCATTTTCGATGGAATTGAAGAGGAATTTCTTCTCTCAAAGGGTTGTTGTTCTTTGGAATTCTCTACCCAAGAGGATGGTGGAGGCTGGTCATTGAATACATTCAAGGCTGAGTTAGACTGACTTTTGATTTACAAGGGAGTGAAGTGTTATTGGGACACGCAGGACAGTGGAGTTGAGACTATGATCAGATCTGCCATGATCTTATTGAATGGTGGAACAGACTTGAGTGGCGGAATGGCCTAATCCTGCTACTAGTTATTATGTTCTTGCATTATAATGCCAGGTGAAATTAAAAACTTGACTTGTGCAAAAATCCCTGCTCCAGCAGGGATTCCCATTCATGGAGCAGTGCAGATGTTGGGTTGTTCGTGGATGTCACTAAATTGTTATAAAACTACCAAAGAAAACCTGATCAGCAGAAGCTGAGTGCTGCAGTGGAATCAGACACTGACACTCTTTGTATTACTGATCATCCTGTGTGGTTGGTCATAATGATTATTAATTGAAATATTACATTCATGTCTTTTCTAGTTTCTACCTCAATTGATCTTGAGTTACAAGAGATATTTTTCTTTCCTTCTGTCAGCAAATACTTAAAGGAACCAGAAGGATTGTGATGATTCCCCGGCACAAGGATATGTACAGTCCACTCCTTCTAACACAGAGTAGGTACATTATCACTCCCAGAGCTCAGAGACACAGACAGGCCATGAGTTCCACAGTCACAGAGAGCAGAAGCAGTCAGACTCACACTGATCCCAAGTTCCAGAGACACATTTTCAATCCAGCAGACAATCAAACAAAGCAGGAGAGGCAGAAGTTGTTTCCAATTCACCCCAACTCAGTACTGCTGAAAGGTAGATCCATCAATCTCAGTTCAAAATCACACCCACTATCAGATTGAAAGGCACCGGATCAATCCCACAAGAGTGCACCCGAAGCTACAAATTAAATATGAGGTAGAGCAGCTGATGGAAACGTACAGAATGAATCCTAATAATGTAGCCCAGACTGCAGACTGAGTGACAGATTACAATGTAGTACAAACATCTGATACAGTATCAAAAGGAAAGTTACAGTATTATGTCAATTAGTGCACACTGCACTGCACATTACATACCAATCCAATAATCTCTGCAAGAGCTGTACTGAATGATATCGTATCAATTGAATGATTCTGATTATACTGAGCATGCCATGTGTGAGTTTGAAATATATGTTGTCATTCACAAATGTGTTCATACAGTTGCAGACTAAATACTAGTCCAAAAAGCTCAGACCACAACTGAGTAAAACACACAGTTAAAATGTGCAGTGGTTTATATTTTAAAATACCAGTGAGGCAAGAAAATAGTGATACATTATGGTGTCCAACAAATAGTTCTCAATAGCATCCCGTAGATACATATTAAGTACAGGTACAGAAGAATTCCACACTCATACAGCACCAGCGTCACATAGATACAGAATGTATCACGTTTGCAGACAATACCAGTAGCTGGGAGATACAAAATTCATCCCACTGTAATGCACTGTCCTAGAGACAGACACATAAAAAATAAATTGTAACACACATTCAGTACCAGAGACTGCCAAATGCAAAATGAGCCCTGGATATGCACACGCAGACTGTACCAGAAACTGACTGATACAGAATGAGACCCACACTCATACGTAGTACCAGAGGCTAACAGGTAAAGAATAAATACAATATTCACTTCCAGTACCAGAAAATAATATATGCATAACAGATATCACTCACATATACGAGCAGAGATTGACAGACAACAGAATGAATCCCACAATCTCATTCAGTACCAGATACTGACAGGTACAGAATGAATCCCATACACACTGTACTAGGCACTGAAAGACATAGGAAGAATTGCACAGTCACATACAATAGAAAACACTGACAGATACTGTAGGAGTCACATGCTCGCAATCATTACCAGATACTGTTGAAAAGAGAGTTAATCCCACACTTGCATTCATTGAGAGAGACTGAGATACATAAAAGATATCCACACTCACATAGAGGAACAGAGACTGACATGCAGAACTTGAACCACACATATGCATCGTAGCAAAGTCTGAAAGGTATTGAGTCAATCCAATAATCAGATACAGTGTCAAAGACTGATAGGCATATTTGAGTTCACTTCCATAGAATAACAGAGATTTTCATGTACAGAATGAACCTTATTTCACATTCAGTCTGGATACTGATAGATACACAATGAATCCTACAATCATGTTCAATACCAAGTTCAGACAGACACCATATATACCCCCCACTTATTCACAGTATCATAGACTGACAGACACAGAGTGAATCACAAAATCAATTAATTTCAGAGACCAGCAGATAGAGAATTAATCTCACTCTCACAGAAAGAACCAAAGATTGACATATATACATTGATACCCAAGCTCACATAAAATGACAGACCCATAATTAAAACCATGGCATATAAAATACTTTAGACTGACACATAGAGAATGAATCACACAGTCACATTCTGACTGTAAAGAGTGGTGCATACAGAATGAATCTCACACTCACATTTATTTCCAGACACTGACAGATACAGAATGATATCCACATTCAGCCACAGTAGCAGATAGATACAGAAGCTGCCACGCATACAATACTCATGATTGACATACAGAATGAATCACACAATCACATTTAGTTTCATAGACTGATACTCAAATAATCTCACACTCAGACACAGTACCACAGACAGATAGATGTAGAATTAAACTCGCTGTCACATAATGCACCAGAAAGTGTCAAAATTAATCTCATAAAGTACAAAAGATGGATGGAATTTGTCTCACACTCAATGTAATCACCTACACTGAGCACGCCAAGCACAAGACGGTCACTGCCATGGATGTGGTGTCAGCTCTGAAACGGCAGGGCTGCACTCTCCACGGATTCGGTGGCTGAACAATTCGACCCTTTTCAGCAAACACACAACAAAGGCTCTTCGAAGAGCCACCCACCGCCTCACAGAGCGAGCAGTGACCGAGAAACGGGAGCTGGGATAGGCTGTTTAGAACAGTTCAATCAATCTGAAATATTTCAGATTTCCAGCATTCGCAGTATTTTACTTTTAATTCTTTGTTCAATCAATCTGCTGTGTTCGGGATGAAAAAAAATGGAATCCCCGAATTTGACATTTCAGTTGCAGCAAGGATGTGCAGTGGATTTGATTTTCTAAACGGGCTGTGTAAACAGTGCCCGAGGCTCCACAGTTAGTCCCCAGTCGACACATGCCCTCAGTGAAAAGCCACATCACTCCTCCAGAATCACTCATTGTTTTCATAGAATTTCAAAATGATTTCGCTGCAATGAGGGAATCCGGGAGTTTTGCAGCAGCCGTTGAATCGGTCACTGGAACCAGACCCACTTGTGATGTTATTTCCCCCGAGACGGTGTTTCCTGCACTGAAATTGACAGGGTTTGTGAAACTGATCAGTTTCAGCTCAATCATTCAGGGACCTGGAATTCCCACAGTTTGAGCCCGCGCTATCCCGAGCTCACTTCTGATTGGTCACCCTCTTCTCATTCACATGTCTTAACCAATCGCAGAGCTTGGAATTAGGAAATACAACAAATCACTGGCTTAAATTGGCAGAAAGTTTGAATTCGAAAAAGCCGCCAATTTCAGTGTCGGAAAGAAGCGAATTGATGGAAAATCTGGCGTTAGTTTAAAGCAGTTCGTAAAATCGCGCCACGACTTTGTGCTGATAAAAGCGGAATAAAAAAAGTTTTTGATGGGTTATATATATTACGTAGTTTTAATCTGTGATTTTTTGTCTGCTTATCTGGAACTGGCGGTAAAAGACTCTATTCAGCAATCTGTAACGGGACAAATAACTCAAAATTGGTGTTGAAATAATAAATTAGACAGGCTTTGAGGGGTCAGTGAGAAATCACTGAAACAGATGCTTAAACATTTGAAATAGCTCTCATTCGGTCCTGTAACTGACATTTTGGAATCAGACAGGAACCAGCCCTTTCACAGAGACTGTGGGTGGCTCTGAAAAGAGCCTTTGGTTTATTTGATGACATTTCGGCCGCTTTACTTTTTCTGGGAGCTCTGAGCGCTGGTTTTCTTGGGCAGCAGCACGGCCTGGATATTAGGCAGTACCCCGCCCTGAGCGATGGTCACCCCTCCCAGCAGTTTGTTGAGCTCCTCGTCGTTGCGGACGGCCAGCTGCAGGTGTCTGGGAATGATGTGGGTCTTCTTGTTGTCCCGGGCCGCGTTACCAGCCAGCTCGAGGATTTCAGCGGTCAGATACTCGAGCACAGCAGCCAGATAGACCGGGGCTCCGGCACCCACACGCTCAGCATAGTTGCCCTTTCTTAGGTGCCTGTGAACACGGCCCACCGGGAACTGCAGTCCGGCCCGGGAGGAGCAAGACTTGGCCTTGGCCCGAGCTTTGCCGCCGGTCTTTCCTCTTCCAGACATTTTCACAAATACTTTCACAAAGAATGGATATTTTCCGCAGCATTTACTTTTTTTATAGACTGAAAACTCTCCCCATTGCTCGCTACTAAATTCACCTCATTTGCCTATATTCTTCACCAATCAGGTCACTGACAAACAGAAGTGGGCGGGATTTACCGCCACAACATCAGAAGCAGAAAATTTGTCAATTTCAAAAAGCCCGCCAATTTCATTGTCGCAAAGGAGTGGATTAAAATAAATGTCATCCTGAGTCAAATATTTAAAATCCCTTCTCTTTATTTTGTTCTATTCAACTCTTTCCGTCACGAATTAAGACGCGGGTTTAAAATGTTATTTAAATTGTGGATCTTTCTCCAATCGCTTTCAAACTGTCCCGGGAGGTACTAAATCCCTGTTCACAGCATTTCCCTGAAGGGAAACATTCAGTTTATCTTCAATCAGAGCCCAGTGTCCTTCTCTGAAAAGAGGGAGCCGGATCGAGTCCTCAAACTGCCCTTAATCTGTTGTGTAATAATCCCATTCCGGGCTGTTACACTGCGGAGAGTTACTGTTAATAAAATGATGAATCAGTTCACATTTCAGGAATAGAGTGAAGGGACTGAGGTCTGATCCTTACCGCTGAAAGCAGCTGTTAATGCGGTCATTCAGGGGCTGTGCAAAACCACAATAACAGCTTTAAGCAAAAAAGTAAAGGCGGATGAGCGGATTATGGGTTTTAGTTCGGTTTATGGGACAGCAGACAAAAACACAGCAGTGGGACATTTATTATGTTACACATCGTCTTAAAATGATTTCATAGAGATGATGTAGCTTTTTCAGAGAGATTATGGGTGGCTTTGAAAAGAGCCGTTGTGTTTGGGATGTTTTTCAGTCCATTGTGCAGTTTTACTTGGAGCTGGTGTACTTGGTCACCGCCTTTGTCCCTTCCGACACGGCGTGCTTGGCCAGCTCCCCGGGCAGCAGCAGGCGCACGGCGGTCTGGATCTCCCGGGAGCTGATGGTGCTGCGCTTGTTGTAATGGGCCAGGCGGGAAGCCTCACCCGCGATGCGCCCGAAAATATCATTCACAAACGAGTTCATGATGTTTATGGCCTTGGAGGAGATGCCGGTGTCGGGGTGAACCTGCTTCATCACTTTGTAGATGTAGATGGAGTAACTCTCCTTCCTCGACTTTCTCCGCCTCTTGCCGCCCTTTGCTGACGGTTTATTTAAGGTTTTCTTGGCGCCCTTCTTAGCAGCTGCTTTCTTCTTCTCCTCAACCATCTTCAGATTCAATTTCAGACTCAGAAATAAACCAAACCCCTTCCGAGTGCGGATTAAATAGACAATCCCACAGCTCTATGCTAATGAGGGATGGGGGAAAGTAAAGATTGTGATTGGGTGATTGGAAGTGACGTCACAATGGTTTTTATTTTAATTCCACAATTGGTCTCTTTCGCCATCCAATCAGATTAAATATTTGCAACCAATCACAAACACCCTTACTGCAATCAGGAAGTATATTTCACAAAGACTCTCTCCAGTCCCAGTTTATATTGAAAGAACGCTCCCTGTGTGGAGCTTCCTGGAAATGTCCTGGCTGTTGTTAGGAGGACACTTATTGACTGATTCTGTGTCGTTGTGTCTCTGCTATTGCATGTGAGTGTGCAATTAATTTCCTTTTTAGTCTGGGCGACTGTGTTTGAGTGTTTTATGTAATTTGGTAACTCTCAGTCTCTGGTGCTGTATGGATTCATTCTGTCGCTGTCAGGTACTGTGTTTGAGTGTGAGGAGATGAGGTGGAGTGTTGCAGCAAGGAAGATGGAAAAGAGCATTGGTGCCGATGACACAGCCTTACTTGACCCCAGTTTGCACTCGGATTGGGTCAGTGATAGATCCGTTGGCAAGGATTACAGCTTGCATGTCGTAGTGCAGTATGTTTTAGGAGGACATTCCATAATCCCTCTCGGTTGGTAGAGTCGAAGGCCTTTGTCAGGTCAGAGAAGGCCATGTATAAAAGTTGCTGCTTCTCCCTACATTTTCTTGAAGTTGTCTTGCTGTGAAGATTATGTTCACTGTGCCTGTTGATGGACAGAATCCACATTGTGATTCCAGTAGGAGCTCTTCAGCCACGGGGAGGAGGCAGTTGAGAAGGACTCTTGTGATGACCTTCCCTGTGGTGGACAGCAGGGATACCCCTCTATAGTTAACACAGTCGGTCTTGTCAACTTTTTTTAAAGATGATCACAATTACCGCATCGCGGAGATCCCCTGACATGCTCTCCTCCTTCCAGTTGAGGGAAATGAGACATGTATTTGTGTCGAGTGTTTCTCTGCCATATTTTAGAATTTTGATGTGAATTCTATCTATTCTGGCAGCCTTATTGTTTTTTGGCTATCCATCTCTAGTATCATGTGTGAATGTGGGATTCATTCTGTACCTGTCACTCACTGGTACTTTGTGAAAGTGTGAGATACATTCTGTATCTGTCAGTCTTCGGTATTGTATGTGAGTGTGGAATACATTCTGTCAGTGGCACTGTGTGTGAGTATTTGATTCATTCTGTCAGTCTCTGGAATGATATGTGATTTGGGACTTAGTCTGAATCTGTCAGTGGTTCTGTATGTGTGGAATTCAAGCTATATCTGTCCGTATCTCAGTGTGTGTGAGTTCATTCTTTATCTGTCAGTCTCTGGTGATTTATGTGAGTTTGGCAGTCACTGAATCTGCCAGGTAGTGTCGGAGTATTTGAGAATGATTTTGTATGTGTCAGTCTTTGCTACTACATCGGAGTGTGGGATTAATTCTGTATCTGTCAGCCTTTGGTAGTGTGTGTGATTGTGGGATGAATTAATTCGCAGTCATTGGTGCCCAGTATGAATGTGGAAATCATTCTGTCACGCAGTCTGATATTGTTATGTGAGGGTAGGAATCACGTGTATCTTTCAATCCCGGGTGCTGACTGTGAGCATGGGATTCATTCTGTACCTGTCGGTGGTACTGTATCTATCTGTGGGATTAATTCTGTACCTTTCAGTCACTGGTATTGTGTATGAAAGTGGGATTAATTCTAGATCCGCCACACATTGGTTGTGTGTGTGTGCGTAAGAACATAAGAAGATACGAAATAGGACAGGAGTAGACCATTTGGCCCATCGAGCCTGCTCTGCCACTCAAAAAGATCATGGCTGTTCTGATTGTGGCCTTAACTTCACTTTCCTGCCTGCCCCATAACCATTGACTCTGTTGTAGATCAAAAATCTGTCTATTGCTGCGTTGAATATATTCAATGACACAGCCTCCACAGTCCTCTGGAGAGCAGAATTCCAAAGATTAACAACCCTCTCAGAGAAGAAATTCCTCCTCATCTCCTTCTTGAAAGAGAGACTGCTTATCTGAAACTCTGGCCCCTAATTCTACAATCCCCCACAAAGAGAAACATCCTCTCAGCATCTACCTGTCCAGCCCACTGAGAATCTTACAGGTTTCAATAAGTTCACCTCTCAATCTTCTAAACTCCAGTGAGTATAGGCCCAGCCTGCTCAACTTTTTCTCATAAGACAATCAAACTTCCCAGCAATCAGCCGAGTGAACCTTCTTTGAAGTGATTCCAATGCAAGTATATTCCTCCTTATTTAAGGAGACCAAAACTGTATGGGGATGGGATGTTCTAATGCCCTGTAAAGTTATGGCAAACCTTCCTTACTTTTATACTCCATTCCCCTTGCTAAAAATGCCAATTACTTGTGATACCTTCATGCTAACATTTTTGTAATTCATGTACCTGGACACCCAGATTCCTTGGTACAGCAGCATTCTGCAGTCTCTCTCTATGTAAATAATATTCTGTTTTTCTATTCTACCTGCCAAAGTAGACAATCTCACATTTCCCCATGTTATACTCCATCTGCCAAAATGTTTTCCCACTGACTTAACCTATCTCTATCTCTTTGCAGACACATTTTGTCCTCCTCACAACTTGCTTTCCTACCTATCTTTGTACCATCTACAAATTTGGCAACAATATACTTGGTCCCTTCATGCAAGTTATTAATATAGACCAAAAATAGTTGAGGCCCCAGCACTGGCCCTGTGGTACTCCATTAGTTACAGTTTGCCAATCTGAATATGCTCCATTTATCCCCACTCTCTGTTTTCTGTGAGTTAGCCAATCCCATATCCATGTGTGTATAGTTTTCAGTTTGTATCTGTCAGTGCCTGGTGCTCTATGTGAGTTTTGGACTCTTTCCCAATCTCTCAGTGCTACTATTTGTGTGTTAGGTTGCTTTAGATGACTCAGGCTGAGGTACTGTGAGTGAGTGCAATAATCAACCTATACTTTTCAGGATCTGGCACTGAGCATGTGTTTCAGCATCACTTTATCTGTCAATATCTGGTACTCTGTGTGAGTGGGGGATTCATTATATAACCTTCCGTCCCTGGGACTGTTTGCAAGTCTGGATTCATTTTACATAAAATGTCAGCACAGCAGCAGGCCACAGATGTGGTCGGTTTTGAGCAGACAATATGTTTGAAGTTTTGCCAAGTATTAAATATCTGTCACTGTGAAAATAATAGCGAAAGATCATGTATCCTACAATCTGATACAGGATTGATGTGCAAATGTAACTCAGGCTGTACTAATCAATTTGATCAATGCCATTCAGTCTGACTCTGAGGGAGAATCTTGGACTTGTGTGTAAAATGAGCTCAGTCTGGAATTGTACAGTATCTTCCATCTGACACTGTATGAGGTTTTAGGACTGGTATGTAATTTATAGCTCAGACTAAACTTATCAAATTTGTATCTTTTAGTTTCACAATCCGGATGAGTTTTAAACTGGAATCTGAGTTTGTATCTCAGGTTATACTATATTTCAGAATCTCTCAATCTGATTATGGACTTGAGTCTAATGTATATGTCTGGACACATTATGGGAATTAATACTGATAATAAACTGATAACATGTGTAAATATTGGATCTCAGAAGATGTTTTATTTTAGAATTAGAATTAGAATTAGAACATTACAGCGCAGTACAGGCCCTTCGGCCCTCGATGTTGCGCCGACCTGTGAAACCATCTGACCTGCACTATTCCATTTTCATCCATATGTCTATCCAATGACCACTTAAATGCCCTTAAAGTTGGCGAATCTACTACTGCTGCAGGCAGGGCGTTCCACGCCCTTACTACTCTCTGATTAATGAAACTACCTCTCACATCTGTCCTATATCTATCACCCCTCAACTTGAAGCTATGTCCCCTCGTGTTTGCCATCACCATCCGAGGAAAAAGACGCTCACTATCCACCCTATCTAACCCTCTGATTATCTTAAATGTCTCTATTAAGTCACCTCTCCTCCTCCTTCTCTCCAACGAAAACAATCTCAAGTCCCTCAGCCTTTCCTCGTAAGACCTTCCCGCCATACCAGGCAACATCCGAGTAAATCTCCTCTGCACCCTTTCCATAGCTTCCACATCCTTCCTAGAATGCGGTGACCAGAACTGCACGCAATACTCCAGGTGCGGTCTCACCAGAGCTTTGTACAGCTGCAGCATGACCTCGTGGCTCCGAAACTCGATCCCCCTACTAATAAAAGCTAACACACCATATGCCTTCTTAACAGCCCTATTAACCTGGATAGCAACGTTCAGGGATTTATGTACCTGGACACCAAGATCTCTCTGTTCATCTACCCTGCCAAGAATCTTCCCATTAGCCCAGTACTCTGCATTCCTGTTACTCCTTCCAAAGTGAATCACCTCACACTTTTCCGCATTAAACTCCATTTGCCATCTCTCAGCCCAGCTCTGCAGCCTATCTATGTCCCTCTGTACCCGACAACATCCTTCGGCACTATCCACAACTCCACCGACCTTAGTGTCATCTGCAAATTTACTAACCCACCCTTCTACACCCTCTTCCAGGTCATTTATAAAAATGACAAACAGCAGTGGCCCCAAAACAGATCCTTGCGGTACACCACTAGTAACTAAACTCCAGGATGAACATTTGCCATCAACCACCACCCTCTGTCTTCTTTCAGCGAGCCAATTTCTGATCCAATGCTCTAAATCACCTTCAACCCCATACTTCCGTATTTTCTGCAATAGCCTACCATGGGGAACCTTATCAAACGCCTAACTGAAATCCATATACACCACATCCACTGCTTTACCCTCATCCACCTGTTTGGTCACCTTCTCGAAAAACTCAATAAGGTTCGTGAGGCACGACCTACCCGTCACAAAACCGTGCTGACTATCTCTAATGAACTTATTCTTTTCAAGATGATTATAAATCCTGTCTCTTATAACCCTTTCCAACATTTTACCCTCAAACGAAGGAAGGCTCACAGGTCTATAATTACCATGGCTGTCTCTACTCCCCTTCTTGAACAAGGGGACAACATTAGCGATCCTCCAGTCTTCCGGCACTATTCCTGTCGACAATGACGACATAAAGATCAAGGACAAAGGCTCTGCAATCTCCTCCCTAGCTTCCCAGAGAATCCTAGGGTAAATCCCATCTGGCCCAGGGGACTTATCTATTTTCACACTTTCCAAAATTGATAACACCTCCTCCTTGTGAACCTCAATCCCATCGAGCCTAGTAGCCTGAATCTCAGTATTCTCCTCGACAACATTTTCTTTCTCTACTGTAAATACTGACGCAAAATATTCATTTAACACTTCCCCTATCTCCTCTGATTCCACACACAACTTCCCACTCCTATCCTTGATTGACCCTAATCTAACTCTCGTCATTCTTTTATTCCTGATATACCTATAGAAAGCCTTAGGGTTTTCCTTGATCCTATCCGCCAATGACTTCTCGTGTCCTCTCCTTGCTCTTCTTAGCTCTCCCTTTCGATCCTTCCTGGCTAGCTTGTAGCTCTCAAGCGCCCTAACTGAGCCTTCACGTCTCATCCTAACATAAGCCTTCTTCTTACTCTTGACAAGCGCTTCAACTTCTTTAGTAAACCACGGCTCCCTTGCTCGACAACTTCCTCCCTGCCTCACAGGTACATACTTATCAAGGACACGCAGTAGCTCCTCCTTGAATGTTATTGAGGTTAATTCTGTAACTTTGAAAAGGGAACCATGTGTCAGAACATAGAACATAGAACATAGAACATAGAACATTACAGCGCAGTACAGGCCCTTCAGCCCTCGATGTTGCGCCGACCTGTGAAACCATCTGACCTGCACTATTCCATTTTCATCCATATGTCTATCCAAGGACCACTTAAATGCCATTAAAGTTGGCGAGTTTACTACTGTTGCAGGCAGGGCGTTCCACGCCCCTACTACTCCCTGTGTATGGAAACTACCTCTGACATCTGTCCTATATCTATCACCCCTCAACTTAAAGCTATGTTCCCTCGTGTTTGCCATCACCATCCGTGGAAAAAGGCTCTCACTATCCACCCTGTCCAACCCTCTGATTATCTTCTATGTCTCTGTTAAGTCACCTCTTCTCCTCCTTCTCTCTAACGAAAACAACCTCAAGTCCCTCAGCCTTTCCTCGTAAGACCTTCCCTCCATACCAGGCAACATTCTAGCAACTCTCCTATGCACCTTTTCCAAAGCTTCCACATCCTTCCAGTAATGTGGTGACCAGAACTGCACGCAATACTCCAGGTGCGGCCGCACAAGAGTTCTGTCCAGCTGCAGCATGACCTCGTGGCTCCTAAACTCGATCCCTCTACTCATAAGAGCTAACACACCATATGCCTTCTTAAGAGCTCTATTAACCTGGGTGGCAACTTTCAGGGATTTATGTACCTGGACACCAAGATCTCTCTGCTCATCTACACTACCAAGAATCTTCCCATTAGCCCAGTATTCTGCAATCCTGTTATTCCTTCCGAAGTGAATCACCTCACACTTTTACGCATTAAACTCCATTTGCCATCTCTATGTCAGTTCTATGTGTATTTAATTTGTAGCTGAGGTTGCACTATTGTGGGATTGACACACTGATAATTTGATAGTGGGTGAGAATTTGGACTGGGATTTATGTATCTCCCTGTCAGTGGTACTGACTTGGGGTGACATGGAAACAACGTCTGTCTCTCCTGTTCTGTTTGATTGAGGGATTGAAAATGTGTCTCTGGAACTACTTCTGCTGTCTGAGACTGTGGAACAGATGACCTGTCTGTGTCTCTGCACTCTGTGAATGATAATGTACAGACTGTGTGTGAGAAGGAGCTGGTGACACTCTTCCTTGTAACATGGTGGAGGAAACATCACATTTATTCTGGTTCATTCAATTACTTGTCTGTTTGAACAAAAGTATGTTTGCAACTAAAATACAGGTGAGATC
The DNA here is from genome assembly GCF_036365525.1 of Heterodontus francisci. Lineage (NCBI taxonomy): Eukaryota > Metazoa > Chordata > Chondrichthyes > Heterodontiformes > Heterodontidae > Heterodontus > Heterodontus francisci. Next base: position 22,463,704 of record NC_090391.1, read on the forward strand.
AAAGATACAGAGTTTTAATGAATTTAATCTCTCAAATAATAATGAGCCCCCACAAAGGAAGCCCAGCCATACAAATATTATCATTGTTTGACTGCACTTCAGTAACAGGTTCTTCCCATTCTGTCTACTTCCCCCGTCTGCACACAACCCGAGAATGGCCTCTCCCTTCCCCCACTTACTCCATATTTCGAGGCCAGTTCTCGCTCCACTCTGCCTTTTACAAACAGCCCCCGCCTCCCCCTGAACTTGCCCCGGACTCGATGCTGATCTCTGAGTCTATCTGCGGACACGCTCCCAAAGCGATGTGCTGCTGGAAGGAGGCTGCTGTTTGCTTCCTTCCCCCGGGAACGGGATCTCTCCATTCGCGGCTGTTTTAAACCATCTTCTTCCGCTCACAGGCAGTGCTGGGGGAGGGGAGTGCAGGCGCAGATTCCTGCAACAATTCCGCAAACAGAAACATGGAAAATTTCCGGCGCAGAATGAGGCCATTCGGCCCATCGTGTCCGCGCCAGCTCAAAGAGAGCGATCCAGCCTCATCCCACAGTTTCTTGTTTTTGGACAGTGAAATGTGGAAACAGAAACGGACAGTCAGGATGTGAGGAGTTACACAAAGAGAATCGATTATAGGCACCAGGTGAGAAGTGTGAAGGACACATTTTAAACAGCGGCTGTTTGGTTTCGCTTCAACGGTTAGACCATGGGAGCGAGAACTGGAAATCTGACCTGTGTAAAAGTCCCTGTTCTGTCGGTCAGTCCCATTCATGGCCCAGTGGATTGTTTCTGGATGTCATTTAATTGTTGTAAAACGGCCAAAGCCCCTGGTATGCAGTAGCTGGGGGCTGCAGGACTGCAGTGGAATCAGACACTGACTCTGTTTGTGTTGCTGGGTTTCCTTTGTGATTGTTCATAATGATAATTAATTGAATAATTATTTTGGTCTCTCTTGGAACTTCCACCACACCTCTTCCTGAATTATAATAAATACTTTTTTCTTTCTGCAGGCAAATACTTGAAGGAAGCAGAATAAATATAATGATGCCTCAGCACAAGGGGAAGTGCAGCCGGCTTCTCACACACAGTAAGTACAGTATCATTCAGAGAGAAAAGAGACATCAGTTTCACAATCATTGCCAGCAGTACTGGTCAGACTGGCACTGATCCCAAGTTCCAGAGACTAACAGTCAATCCAGCAGTCACACAGAGCATGACAGACTGAAGTTGTTTCCATTTCACCCCAACTCTGTCCCACTGACAGGTAGATACATCAATCCCAGTCCAAAATCACACCCACTATCAGATTGCAAGTCTCTGTGTCACTCTCACAAGACAGCAGCCTGAACTACAAATTCAATGTCAGATCGAACAAACAGTACCCGATTGTAAAGTACAGAATTAATCTCAATAATGTAACCAGACTGCAGACTGAGCTACATGTTACACACCACTCCACAAATCTCACAAGTGGTCAGACTGGAGGATACAGTATTAATTCCATTACTGCAAACTGAATGCACTGTTATCTACCAGGACATAAAACATATTGTAAAATGAAAGGACACAGACCTGAAATGTTAATTGTGTTTCTCCCTCCACAAATGCTGCCTGAACTGCTGAGTATTTCCAGCATTTTTGTTTATTTCATATTTCCAGCATCTGCAAACTTTTGCTTTTATTTTAGAGTTAAAGAAAGATTGCATTGTGAGGTGGGAGTGACTGCCCTTGACATCAAGGCAGCCTTTGACATGTATGGCAACAAGGCAGCCCTAGCAAAACCAATGAAAATAGAAATTGGGGCAAAATGCTCTGCTGTTTGCAGTCATACCTCGCAGTAAGGAAGATGGCTGTGGTTGTTCAGGTCAATCATCTCAGTCTCCGGCCATTACAGCTGGAATTCCTTAGGCTCGTGTTCTAGGCCCAACCATCTTCAGCAGCTTCATCAACGACCTTCCCTCCATCACAAGGCCAGAAGTGTGGATGTTTTCTGATGATTGCCCAATGTTCAGCACCATTCATGACTCCTCAGATACTGAAGCAGCCCATGTCCAGATGCAGCAAGACCTGGACAACATCCAGGCTTGGGCTGATAAGTGGCAAGTAACATTGGCATCAGATAAGTGCCAGGCAATGACCATCTCAAACAAGAGAGAATCTAATCATCTCCCCTTGATGTTCAATGGCATTACCATCACTGAATCCCCCACCATTAACATTGACCATTGGTTACCATTGACCAGAAACTGAACTGGACCAGCCATATTAATGCTGTGACTGCAAGAGCAAGGTCAGAGGCTAGGAATTCTGCGGCGAGTAACTGACCTCCTGTTTCCCCACATCCGTCCACCATTCACAAGGCACAAGTCAGGAGTGTGATGGAATACTGTCCACTTGCCTGGATGAGTGCAGCTCCAACAACACTCAAGTAGCCTGTTTGATTGCCCACATCCACCACCTTCAATATTCACTCCATTCACCACTGATGCACAGTGGCAGCAGTGCGTACCAGCTAAAAGATGCACTGCAGCAACACACCAAGGCATCTTCGACAGTACCTTCCAAACCTGGAACCTCTACCACCAACAAGGACAAGGGCAGCAGATGAATGGGAACACTACCACCTGCAAGTTCCCCTCCAAGCCACACACCATCCTGACTTGGAACTATATCACCATTCCTGCACTGTCGCTGGGTCAAAATCCTGGAACTCCCTTCCAAACAGCACCGTTGGAATTCCTACATCTCAAGGACTGCAGCAGCTCAAGAAGGCAGCTCACCACCATTTTGTCAAGGGCAATTTGGAATGGGCAATAAATGCTGGCATAGCCAGTGATGCCTACATCACATGAACAAATGAAAAAAGTGAGGAAATAGTGAAGGGCTTCCATAGAATACATGCAGATATGTTTCCTCTTGTGGTGGTGTCTGAAACAAGAGCCAAAAATATAAAATCAACATTCATAAAACCAATGAGGAATTCATGAAAAAGGTATTTATGTAGTGAGTGGTTAGAATCTGGAATTTGCAACCACAGGGAGAGGTCGAGGCGATAATATCGATGCATTTAAGGGGAGGTGGAACAATTGGATGGGAAGAAAGGAATTGAGGGATATACATATGGGGCTTTATTTTTCTTTATTTGTGCATATGAAGCAGGATGGCTGGAAATATGTGTAGAGCATCGAGCAGTTGGGATGATCCCAGTGCAGTGTTTTGTCTGGATGGATCTGCCCAGAACACTTGTGATGCAGGAGCTGGGAGCTTCAGTACTTCAGTGGAGACAGATACTGACACTGGTTTTCATTTGTGGGTGTTTTTAATGATTATTAATTGCGAAATTAAATTCACCTCTTTGATATTTTGCACCTCCCCGATTCTTGAGTTAAGACATATTTTTTCTTCATACAGGCAAATACTTGAAGATATTGTGATGAATGTGATGGTTGCTGCACTCGAGGCACAAGGAACAGTGCAGCCAGCTCCTCTCACACACAGTAGGTACATTATCACTCAGAGTGCAGAGGTATCGACAGTTCATCAGTTCCCTAGTCTCAGACTGCAGAAGTAGTCAGGCCCACATGGATCCCGAGTTCCAGAGACACATTTTCAATCAAACAATCAAACAAAGCAGGAGAGAAATAAGTTGTTTCCATTTCACCCCAATTCAGTCCCATTGACAGTCAGATACATCAATCCCTGGTCAAAGTCACACACATTAACAGATTGAAATACAATGTGTCAATCTAAATATAATGCAGACTTAGCTATCAATTAAATATCAGATAGAATTGGCACACAGTATTGATTGAATGGCACAGAATCTAACGTAATGCTGTACCCTGAGATTTAAATTAAATACCATACTCAAAGCTCCCATCCATTCATGATAAAGGATGTTTAAACATCCCCATAGTGTACCCTGAGATACAAGTTACATACAAGTTCAACATTCATTACAGTGAAAGTTTCTAAGGTGCTGAAAGATATTGTAACCTGAGACACAAATTAGATACCAGTTCAGAACTCACCCACACTGTGAAATGGAAAGATACAGAATCAATTCCATTAGTGCAGATTGATCTAAATATTATATACCATTCTAAAAACTCATACAATATCAAACTGAAATACAGTATCAAGTCCATGAGTGTAGATTGATCTAAACATTGCCAGTCCAAAAATAAAACAGTATTAGATTAAGTAATGCTGATAGAAAGTGCAAACTGTGATGTAAATTAGATGCCTGAACTCACCCAGACTGCGGAATTTAAAAATACAGTCGACTGAGATACACATTATTTACCAGCCAAAAACATCTCAAACATTATCAGTGTGAAATAGATTATCAATTCCATTTGTGCAGATTGAAATCCACAGAACAAACCAGTAAAAAATCTCGTACAGCGGTATGGTGGTTTTGTGGTGACATTACAAGACGAGTAATCCTGAAGACTCCACTAATGGTCCAGAGAAACAAGTTCAAATTCCATTACAACAACTGGGTAATTATAGTATCATAGAATCAAAGAAAGTTTAAGGCACAGAAAGAGGCCACTTGGCCCATCGTGTCTGTGCCAGATGAAAAACTTTCCACCCATTCTAATTCCACCTTCCAGCATTTGGTCTGTAGCCCTGCAGATTACAGCACTTGAAGTGCATATCCAGACTTATTTTGAATGAATTGAGGCAGTGAGTTCCAGACCCCCACCACCCTCTGGCTGAAAAAAACTTTTTCTCATCTCCCCCGTAATCTTTCTACCAATCACTTCAAATCTATTTCCCCTAGTCACTGACCTCTCTGCTAAGGTAAATAGGCCCTTCACTTCAACTCTATCCAGGCACCTCAAAATTTTGTATGTTTCAATGAGATTTCCCCTCAGCCTTCTCTGTGCCAAGGAGAACAGCCCCAGCCTATCCAGTCTTTCCTCATAGCTGCATTTTTCCAATACCGGCAACATCCTCGTGAATCTCCTCTGTACCCTCTCGAGTGCAATTACATCATTTCTGTAATGAGGCGATCAGAACTGCATACAGTACTCGTTGTGGCCTGACTAATGATTTATGCAGTTCCAGCATAACCTCCCTGCTGTTAAATCTATACATCGGCTAATAAAGGAAAGGATTCCATATGCCTTCTTACCACCTTATCGACCTGTCCTGCTACCTTCAGGGATCTGTGGACATTTACTCCAAGGTCCCTCACTTCCTCTACACCTCTCAGTACTCTCCCATTAATTGTGTATTCCTTTGCCTTGTTTGACCTCCCCAAATGCATCAACTCACACTTCTGAATTGAATTCTATTTGCCATTTTTCTGCCCATCTGACCAGACCATGAAGATCTTCCTGCAGTCTACAGCTATCCTCCTTGCTATTTACCACACAGCCAATCTTTGTGCCATCTGCAAACTCATACCCCCTACATTTACATCCATGTAGACTACATCAACTGCACTACCCTCATCTATCTTCCTTCTTAATTCTTCAAAATTTCGATCAAGTTGGGCAGACAAGATCTTCCCTTAACAAATCCATGCTGACTATCCTTGAATAATCTGTGCCTTTCGAAGTAACGTTTTATCCTGTCTCTCAGAATAGATTCCAATAATTTGCCCAATACTGATGTTAGACTGACTGGCCTGTAATTATTTGGTCTCCCTCACTCCCTTTTTAAACAAAGGTACAACGTTAGCAGTCCTCCAATCCTCCATCACCACACCTGTATCCAGTGAGGTCTGGAAAATGATGATCAGCTCTTCTGCTATTTCCTCTCTTGCTTCTTTTTAACAGCCTGAGGTGCATTCCATCCGGCGCTCGTGATTTATCAACTTTCATATACACTAATCCCATTAATATGTCCTCTCTCCCTCTGTATGAATCACATCCATACTTCACACCCCTCTTCCTTATCTACAATATATGCATCTTCCCCCTCTTTTGTGAAGACAGATGCAAAGCATTTATTCAGAACAATGCCAGCATCTTCTGCTCTACACATAGGTTACCTTTTTGGTCTTTTCTGTGCCCTATTCTTTCCTTATTTATCCTTTTTCTCTCAATGTATTGATAAAACATCTTTGGGTTCACCATGATTTTGATTGCCAATATTCTTTTATGCTCTCGCTTAACTTTCCTAATTTCAATGTTAATTTCCCCCCTCCACATTCTATACTCCTCTCGGCTTTCTGTAGTATTCAGTTCTCTGTGTTGGGCATAAACTTTCCTTGACTGCCTGATTTTGCCCGTAAACTCCTTGACATACATGGGGCTCTAGATTTGGCCTTCCCACCCTTTTTCTTTGTGGGAACATGTTGACTCTGAACCCCTTGAATCTCCCCTTTGAATTCTTCCCACTGCTCTGACACTGATTTACATTCAAGTACCTGTTTCCAGTCCACTTTCGGTAAATCACTCCTCAGCTTAGTAAAGTTGGCGTTCCCCCAATTGAGAACTCTAACTCCTGTTCTGTCCTTGTCCTTTCCATAATTATATGAAAACTGACTGAATTATGATCACTACCACCAAAATGCTCTCCCACTGCCTCTCCTTCCACCTGCCCTCTTCATTTCCTAAAACTAAGTCTAAAACTTCACCCTCTCTTGTTGGACTTGCTACATATTGGCTAAAAAAGTTCTCCTGAATGCACCTCAAGAATTCTGCTCCCTCAATTCCCTCTACACGAAAAGTATCCCAGTTAATGTTGGGGTGGTTCAAATCCCCAACTGTTACTGCCCTATTGTTCTTGCACTTCTCAGATATTTGCCTACATATCTGCTCTTCTATCTCCCCCTGACTGTTTAGGGGTCTATAGTACACTCCCAGCATTGTGATTGCCTCTTTTTTGTTCCTCAGCTCAATCTATACGGTCTCATTTGATAAACCTTCCAACATATCATCTCTCCTCACAGCTTTAATAGTTTCTTTGACCAAAATTGCCACTCCCTCTCCTTTTTTATCCCCTTCTCTCTCACGTCTGAAAACCCTGTAACCAGGAAAATTGAGCTGCCATGCCTGCCCCTCCTTGAGCCATGTTTGTGTAATAGCTATGATATCATACTGCCATGTGTCTAACTGTGCCCTGACCTCATCTGCTTCATTTGCTATACTCCTTGCATTGATTTAGATATCCTTGAGCAGTGCCAACATTTTTTGTTTTGAATTTCCTAATCAGTGTTTCCTCTCTCTTCTAAACTGCATTAATTATCTGCCTTCCATTTTCATTTCTTATTTTGTCCCATCTGACTCTACCTTCCCGTCCGCATCTCCCTGCCAAACTAGTTTAAACCCTCCCCAACAGCACGAGCAAAACATCCTGCAAGAAACTCCGTCCCAGCTCTGTTCAGGTGCGACCTATCCAACCTGTCCCAAGAATCTAAAGTCCTCCCTCCTGCACCATCTTTCCAGCCATGCATTCATCTGTCTTATCCATCTATTCCTGTACTCACTTGCACGTGGCACTGGGAGTAATCCGGAGATTATTACTTATGATGTCCTGCTTGCTAATTTCTTACCTTGCTCCCTCCGTTCTGCCTGCAGCACAACATCCTTATATCTACCTATGTTGTTGGTTCTGATGTGGACTACCACTGCTGGCTGTTCACCCTCCCCCTTCAGGATGCTCTGTAGCTGCTCAATGACATCCTTGACCCTGGCACCAGGGAGCCTACACTCCATTCCTGGATTCACGTCTGTGGCCACCGAAACACCTGATTGTTCCCTTGACGATTGAATCACCTATCACTATGGCTTTTCCAGTCTTCCCTGTACTCCCCTTTGCTGCTGAGTCACCCATGGTGCCATGGGCTTTGCTCTGGCTGCACTCCCCAGGTGAAGCATCATTGTCCTCTGTATTCAGAACTGAATACCTGCTGGAGAGTGAGACGCACTCGGGGTGTCCTGCACGACCTGCCTGATTCCTTTTGACTGCCTGGTGGTCACCCATTCCCTCTCTCCCTGCATACTCTTAAGCTGTGGGGTGACCACATCTGTAAACGTGTTACCTATGTACAAAGAACAAAGAACAGTACAGCACAGGAACAGGCCATTCGGCCCTCCAAGCCTGCGCCAATCTTGATGCCTGTCTAAACTAAAACCTTCTGCACTTCCGGGGACCATATCCCTCTATTCCCATCCTGTTCACGTATTTGTCAAGATGCCTCTTAAACGTCGCTATCGTACCTGCTTCCACCACTTCCCCTGGCTGCAAGTTCCAGGCACTCACAACCCTCTATGTAAAGAACTTGCCTTGCACATCCCCTCTAAACTTTGCCCTCGCACCTTAAACCTATGTCCCCTCGTAACTGACTCTGCCACCTTGTGAAGCAGCTTCTGACTATTCATTCTGTCCATGCCACTCATAACTTTGTAAGCCTCTACCATGTCGCCCCTCCACCTCCGTCGTTCCAGTGAAAACAATCCGAGTTTATTCAATCTGCTCATAGCTAATGCCCTCCAGACCAGGCAACATCCTGGTAAACCTCTTCTGTACCCTCTCCAAAGCCTCCATGTCCCTCTGGTAGTGTGGCGAAGAGAATTGCACGCAATATCCTAAGTGTGGCCTAACTAAAGTTCTGTACAGCTGCAGCATGACTTACCAAATTTTATACTCTATGCCCCGACCGATGAAGGCAAGCATGCCATATGCCTTCTTGACTACCTTATCCACCTGCGTTGCCACTTTCAGTGACCTGTGGATCTGTACGCCCAGATCTCTCTGCCTGTCAATACTCCTAAGGGTTTTGCCATTTACTGTATACTTCCCACCGGTATTTGATCTTCGAAAATGCATTACCTCACATTTGTCCGGATTAAGCTCCATCTGCCATTTCTTCGCCCAAGTCTCCAACCGATCTATATCCTGCTGTATCCTCTGACAATCATCATCACTATCCGAAACTCCACCAACCTTTGTGTCATCTGCAAACTTATTAATCAGACCAGCTACATTTTCCTCAAAATCATTTATATATACTACAAACAGCAAAGGTCCCAGCACTGATCCCTGCGGAACACCGCTAGTCACAGCCCTCCATTCAGAAAAGCACCCTTCCACTGCTACCTATGACCGAGCCAGTTCTGTATCAATCTTGCCAGCTCACCTCTGATCCCATGTGACTTCATTTTCTGTACTAGTCTGCCATGAGGGACCTTGTCAAAAGCTTTACTGAAGTCCATATAGACAACATCTACTGCCCTTCCTTCATCAATCATCTTCATCACTTCCTCAAAAAACTCGATCAAGTTCGGGAAAACTATGCTGCCTCTCGCTAAGAAATCCATTTGTTTCCAAATGGGAGTAAATCCTGTCCCAAAGAATCCTCTCCAATAATTTCCCTACCACTGAATTAAGGCTCACCGGCCTATAATTTCCTGGATTATCCTTGCTACCCTTCTTAAACAAAGGAACACCATTGGCTATTCTCCAGTCTTCTGGGACCTCACCTGTAGCCAGTGAGGATACAAAGATTTCTGTCAAGGCCCCAGCAATTTCTTCCCTTGCCTCCCTCAGTATTCTGGGGTAGATCTCATCAGGCCCAGGGGACTTATCTACCTTAATGCTTTGCAAGACGCCCAACACCTCCTCCTTTTTGATAACGACATGACCCAGACTATCTACACTCCCTTCCCTAGACTCATCATCCACCAAGTCCTTCTCTTTGGTCAATACTGATGCAAAGTACTCATTTAGTACCTCGCCATTTCCTCTGGCTCCACACATAGATGTAGCTCTCATCCTCACCAATGCAGCACAGTGTTGCCAGTTACCGCTCAAGTTCCAAAACCCAGAGCTCAAGCTGCCAAAGTTGACATCACTTCCTGGCACAAATGGTTCTCCAGGATACGGGAAGCATCTGGGAGCTCCCACATAGCACAGGAGGTGCACGCTAGAGATTGAAGCACCCCTGCCATTCCTTTATGTATTAGTTGACCCTTTGCTACTGCTAAAAAAAAGCCTGACAAATTCTACAACACCTTAGAATTATGAATAAAACCTTACTAGTACTGATAAATCCTACTAAAAATCAATACAGTTCACTAGTTAAAATAAACCTTACTGAAAAAAACATACTCACCGACTACTCACTTGTTCCTTATTATTCATACTTTTTTTTTTAAGTCTGCCAATTGTTGAGATGCGAGAACCCAGCTATTTACACATCCACCCCAACAGTGGTGTACTAACGATTTACTGATTCTCCTTAACAGCATTTGCTCACAACCAATCACCTTGCAGCTTTCCTGTGATGTCACTATTCACTTTGTTTTCACACTACGGCGGCCTGGACTCTTGTCCGCTCCACTCTCGCTGTTTCCACTCTTTGAGCGAACTCGAACCCGAACTCGATCTGTCTCTCGCTCTCACTCTCTCTCGCTCTCTGGGGTCTTTATGCTCCATTCCACTCTCGCTGCTCCCTACTCTCAATGTATCAATCTATGTTTGTCTTGTGTTTAATTTAAAATATTAATTAACTGTATTTTACAACTGTAGGTTTTATTTGGTAGTCCTATGCAAGTTGTGGATTGGTGTTCAATATTTCGCTCTGTGAAAACGATCGTGAATGAAAATATAACTTCGATGGGCTGGTATGCAAGCTCCAAGTCCTTCAGTTTGTCATAATCGATTTGATACTGTATCATTCAGTCTTAAACTTTGTGGTATTTTTGGACTGTTATGTGATGTGTAGCTCGGTCTAACGTCTGATGTATATTATTGGGATTTATCGCATCATAGGAAATAGGGGCAGTAGGCCATTCGGCCCATCGGCCTGCTCTACCATTCAAATAGCTCGTGGCTGATCATCTACCTCTACGCCATTTTTCGCCACTATCTCCATATCCCTTGATCTCATTAGTATTCAGAAATCTATCAATTTCTGTCTTGAATATGTTCAATGATTGAGCCTCCACAGCCCTCTGGGGTAGAGAATTCCACGGATTTGCCACACCAAGTAAAGACATTCCTGCTCATCTAAGTCTGAAATGCCCGGCCCTTATTTTGAGACTGTGTCCCCTTGTTATAAACTCACTAGCCAGAAGAAACCTTCTATCCATATCTACCCTGTGAGACCCTGGAAGAATTTTGTAAGTTTCAATTAGATCATCTGTCATTCTTTGAAACTCCAGAGAATACAGGGCCAGTTTCGGCAGTCTCTCATCATCTTCCATCCCAGGGGATTAGTCTGGTGAACATCTGTTGCACTCCCTCTATGACAAGTGTCAGGCAAATCCCCACCTGCCAAGACTGAGGGACACATTATTTCACCGCATGAACATTAAAACTTAAAAATTGCAAGCCCCAGACTGGAAAGACATTTGCATAGTAACAGACAGTGTTGAAACAATAGGGACACAGTTGTTGCCTTCCCAATGCACAGAAGAAATGGTCAGACCAGTTTTAGTCACATGACTAACTGGCTATTGCAGAGGTTTGAACTGAGAGTTTTTAAATTGGAGAAAACAGTACTTGAAATCAGAAAGCACTTTTCTCCTGGACTGATAAGACCTCCCTCCTGCCTGCCTCCATCTCTTCCCCACGGAACTGAATCTTGTGAAAACAGATGAAGCTCAAAGAGAGAAAGGTCTCCTACGTGAACAAGGTTTAAGAAGAACACTAGGCCCCAACGAACAGCAAGACTAACTACAATCAAGTGAGCATGCAGCAGAGTAAAATAAAACGTTAGAGACTGCCTCAAACCTTTCACCTAACAATTTCTTCTCTTTTCTGTCCTTATTTGCATGTGTGTATCGCGTATACATGCTGGCATGGGCACGTCGTATATCCGTATGGGTGAACCGCATTAGAGTTTAAGAAAGTTTAATAAATATCAGTTTTCTTCTTTAAACCAAAGAAAGCCTGTTTATGCTCATTACTTTGCCTTATAATTGGAAAGCTGTGAACAAGGATTCACAAAGGGGGAGCTCAAAACACAATGTGTTTAAAAATTAAGCCCTGTTACAATAAGACCAGGTGAAGAAATTAACAGTCCCCTGGACACCTTTCTCACCTGGTCGTAACACAAGTATATACTTCCCGAGATAAAGAAACCACAATTGTACAGAATATTCTCGGTGTGGTCTCACCAAGTCATTATACAATTGAAGCAATACATCTTTACTCAGGTACTCAAATCCCCTTTCAATGAAGCCAACATACAATTTGCCTTCTTAATTGCTTGCTGCACCTGCATACTAGCTTCTAGTAGTTATTAACAAGGACATCCATCTCCAACAAGAGAGAATCTAACCATCTCCCCATGACATTCAATGGTAGTACTATCACTGAATCCCCCACTATCAACATCCTAGGGGCTACCACTGGCCAGAAATTGAACTGGAGTAGCCATATAAATACCGTGGCTAAAAGAGCAGGTCAGAGGCTAGGAATCCTGTGGCGAGTAACTCATCTCCTGACTCCCCAAAGCCTGTCCACCATGTCTTAGGCACAAGTCAGGAGTGTGATGGAATATTCTCCATTTGCCTGGATGGGTGCAGCTCCAACAACACTCAAGAAGCTCGACACCATCCAGGACAAAGCAGCCCACTTGATTGGCACCCCATTCACAAACATTCACTCCCTCCACCACTGACACACAGTAGCACCAGTGTGTACCATCTACAAGATGCATGGCAGAAACACACCAAGGCTCCTTCGACAAAACCTTCCAAACCCGCAACCTCTACCACCTTGAACGACAAGGGCAGCAAATGCATGGGAACACCGCCACCTGCAAGTTCTCCCCCAAGCCACACACCATCCTGACTTGGAACTATATTGCCATTCCTTCACAGTTGCTGGGTCAAAATTCTGGAACTCCCTAACAGCAATGTGGGTGTACCTACCCCACATGGACTGCAGCAGTTCAAGAAGGCAGCTCACCACCAACTTCTCAAGGGAAATTAGGGATGGGCAATACATGCTGGTCTCGCCAGTGACACCCACATCCCATGAATGAATAAAAAAGAAATCGAGGTCCCTTTGAACATCGACACTTCCCAACCTCTCACCATTTAAGAAATACTCTGTCTTTCAGCTTTTTCTACCAAAGTGGATAACTTCACACTTATTCACATTATATTCCATCTGCCATGTTCTTGCCCATTCCCTTAGCCTGTCCAAATCCCCTTGAAGCCTCCTTGCATTCATTCTGTACCTTTCAATCATGTAAATGTTGTCTGTTCTATTTCAGATTTTATATTTAAAATGTGGCCATGGTGATAGAGTTTATTTAGATCTGATAGTGAGTTTGTTTTTGGACTGTGATTGATGTCTCAACCTGTCAGCTGTACTGAATTGGAGTGAAATAGAAACAACTTCTGTCTCTCCTGCTGTTGTTTGACTGTTGGATTGAAAATGTGTCTCTTGACTTTGGGATCAGTGTCTGTCTGACTACTTCTTTTGTTTGTTCCAGTGGAACTGATGAGCTGGCAGTATCTCTGTGCTTTGGGAGTGATCCTGTACCGACTGTGTGTTGGAGTGAGCTTGCTGCACTTTTTCTTGTGGCCAGGAATCACCCATCACCACATCCATTCAGGTTCCTTCATGTATTTGCCTGCAGGAATGAAAAGTAACTCTTAAACCTGAAGAACTGGTGAGGTACAAGATACAAAAGCGATCAATGTAATCGTCCCAATAATAATCATTATGAACAATCACAAAATGAAAACCAGGAACACAAACAGTGTCAGTGTCTGACTCCACTGCAGTACTGCAGTATTCAGCTTCTGTTTACCAGGTGTTTGCAGTGGATTTACAAGAACTTTGTGACATTCAGAAACAACACAAGCCCTGCACTGCTCAATGACTGGGACTGTCCGATAGAGCAGTGACCTTGACACAGTCACATTTCTATTTCAATGGAAAACAAGCAGCCACTATTTAAAATGTGCCTTTCACACTTCTCACCTGGTGTCTGCAATAAATGCTCTTTGTCTAACTGTCCACATCGTTATTTTGTGGCCATTTTTCCCCCACTGTTCACAATCCAACAAACAGTGAGAGACGAACTAAAGCAGGAAAATTCCCTCTCCTTTGGGTGGTGAAATTGTCAGTGATTTTCAATAGTGATTTCTTCCCATTGTGTCTCCCTGAGCCTGTACAGACACTGTCCGAGAATGAACTCTCCCTTCCCCATGTCCCCGGCTCACTCCATGTTCCGGGAGCAGCTCCTGCTCCACAGTGTCTGTTACAAACACTCCCCGACACCCCCTCAACTTCCCACCACATCTGCGGACACGCTCCCAAAGCAGTGGCTGCTGGAAGCAGATGCTGTTTGTTCCCTTCCCCCGGGCCCGGGAAGTCTCCATTCGCAGCTGATTTAAAGCATCTTCCCCTGATTGAGTGAATGGCCTCACAGACTGGGTTGGGGAAAGGCTGCGCATGCGCGCTACTCCTCATTGTGACGTCCCACTGGGGGCGGGGCTACAGCGCGCGTGCGCAGATCTTTGCAGCAATTCAGCATTCAAACATCAATGGGAACTTTCCCCATTTCACCCTCATCAAAGTCCCAAAGAAAGTGAAGAGGGGCTTGGACTGGAGGGAGGGAGGGGCGGGGTAGGGGGAACCTAGAACCCAGAAAGCTGCCCACTTGCCCCATTTAGATGCTCAATTTGCGGTCATTCCCTGCAGGGGGTTTGTTATTATTGAGCCCCTCCTGGTAAAACAATCCGATAGAAAGAGGGGAGAAAGGAGGGAGCCGGTGTGTTTGCTGGGACCTTGCAGAATTCATTTCAGCAGCAAAAGTCCCGGGTTATATTAACCCGAGTGAAACACGCTGTCAGTGAGAGGAAAACCGAACGGCCCTTTTCATCTTTTCATTGGAAACAAAGTAGAGCCGGAAGTGCGGCGAGCAGAGCAGACACACAAGCTCAATGACAGGAGAGCTCGGCCGTCCCTGAGTTTCAGCTCCCGGCTCTTACATTTCCTCATCCACACTGTCTTTACTGTGGATGTTCAGGGGTTCCTTGTCGGATCTGAGGACTGTATCCATTAAACATTCTGAGTCAGGAGATCCACACACTCTCTGTTATCAAGATTTATGGGCAGGAATGTTTCAAAAGTTTGTCTATTAAATCATTGTATTATTCACAGAACTAATGAGGCAATCGGTTCATTATTCAGGTCTTGAACTTGGTTTGGGTAGACCGAAAACTGAGAGGTTCAGCACTTTTCCAGTTCTTCACTAATATAACTGATTTTTTTGATGAAGAAAAGGTTGATGAAGGGAAAGCAATGGATGTTGTCTATATGGATTTTAAGAAAGCGTTTGAGAAACTACCACATCAAAGGCTGGGTAACAAAACTGAGGCTCCTGGAATAAGAGGGTCTGTGTCTGCTTCGATTAAAAAATGGCTGAAATAACAAAAAAAAGTGAGTATTTGGTTGTTTTTCAGAATGGAAGATGGTGAACAGTGATGTCCACAAGGGTCAGTATCAGGACCACCATATATATAAATGACTTGAATATTGGAATCACACAATTGTTACTGCACAGAAGGAGGCCATTTGGCCCATCGTGTCTGCACTGACTCTCCAAATGAGCAATTCACCTCATGTCATTCCCTGTCCTCTCCCCATAATCCTGCACATTCTTCCTTTTCAGATAACAGTCTAATTCCCCTTTGAATGCTTCAATTGAACCTGCCTCCATCACATTCTCAGGCAGTTCATACTTTCACCACTCGCTGCATGAAAAAGTTTTTCCTCATCTCGCTTTTGCTTCTTTTAGCTTTAAATCTGTGCCCTCTTGTTCTCGCTCCTTTCACAAGTGGGAACAGTTTCTCCCTATCCACTCTGTCCATTTTGAATACCACTATGAAATCTCCTCTTAGTCTTCGTTTCTCCAAGTAAAACAGTCCTAACTTCTCCAATCTATCTTCATAACTGAAGTTCCTCATCCCTGGAACCATTCTCATGAATTTTTCCCATAATCTCTCCAATGCCTTCACATCTTTCCTAAAGTGTGGCACCCAGAACTGGACGCAGTACTTCAGCTGAGTCTAGTGTCTTGTGCAAGTTCAACATGACCTCCTTGTTCTTGTACTCTATGCATCTATTACTAAAGCTGAGGAAACTGTATGCTTTATTAACAACTCTCTCAACCTATCCTGCCACCTTCAATGACTTATACCCTCAGGACACTCTGCTCCTGCACCCCCTTTAGAATTGTACCCTTTATTTTATATTGTCTCTCCATGTTCTTCTGACCAAAATTTATCAATTGACATTTCTCGACATTGAACTTCACCTGCCATCTGTCTGCCCTTTCCACCAACTTGTCCATGTCCTTTTGCAGTTCTACACTACCCTCCTCAGAGTTCACAATGCTTCCAATTTTCATAACATCCACAAACTGTGAAATTCTGCCCTGTATACCAAGGTCTAGGTAATTAATATATATCAGGAAAAGCAGGAGTCCCAACACTGACTGCTGGGGAACTCCACTACAAACCTTCCTCGAGCCCGAAAAACATCCATTGATCACTACACTTTGTTTCCCGTCACTCAGCCAATTCCATTTTTTTTAGAGATTCAGCACTGAAACAGGCCCTTCGGCCCACCGAGTCTGTGCCGACCATCAACCACCCATATATACTAATCCTACACTAATCCCATATTCCGACCATATCCCCACCTGTCCCGACCTAAACTAGGGGCAATTTATAATGGCCAATTTATTTAACAACCTGCAAGTCTTTTGGCTTGTGGGAGGAAACCGGAACACCCAGAGAAAACCCATGCAGACACAGGGAGAACTTGCAAACTGCACACAGGCAGTACCCAGAATTGAACCCAGGTCGCTGGAGCTGTGAGGCTGCAGTGCTGCACTGTGCCACTGTGCCATCCATATCCCTGTTCCTACTGTCCCTTTTGCTCCATGAGTTATAAATTTGCTCACAAGTCTGTTGTGTTGCATTGTATCAAACACCTTTTGAAAGGCAATAAAAGCAAAATACTGCAGATGCTGGAAAACTGAAATAAGTTCACGTTTCAGGTCAGTGACCTTTCAGATGCTGCCAGACCTTTTGAAAGTCCATGGACACCACATCAACATCATTGCCCTCATCAACCCTCTCTGTTACCTCATCAAAAAAACTCCAGCAGCACAGTTAAACGTGATTTTCCCTTAAGAAATCTATGCTGCCTTTCTTGAATTAACCCACATTTGTCCAAGGGACTATTAATGTTGTCTCGAATTATTCTTTCGAGAAGTTTCCCCACCTTCGAAATTAAACTGACTGGGGAGTGGGACGAGGTGAGTTGCTCTGGCAGAGAGCCAGCACGGGTTCGACAGGCTGAATGGCCTGCTTCTATGCTGGAGCCAGTCTATGATTTTATGATTCTAGCAGCAATTGTTGGTGGAGAGGCAATGATGCAAGAATGTGTTGACAGAAAGGGGAAAATCTCGGCTGGTGTGTGTTTGCAGCATTTGCAGCTTGTGTTCGGGTTCGTGAATAAAGGTGATTTGGAAGCTGTGTTCCGGATTGAAGTGTTGACTGGAAGCAAGAAGTTGATGTAAATAAAGAGTAAAATGTGTTAACACAAAGCGTTTTGTGATTGTGGATAGCAGTAAATAATGTGCTGGTGAATTATTTGTGTTAATAAATTCCACTGCGCCCTCTGCTGTAGGCTGCTGTTTATATCCAGCTGTGTATTCGTGCTGTGTGTTGGCCAGATAAAATGCTTGTTTCAACACTGTTTATAAAGAAATAGCATTGCACTCAAACAGTCCCAGACATAGCAACACACGTACAAAAGCAAAATACTGCGGATACTGGAAATCTGAAACATAAACAGAAAATGCTTGAAATGCTCAGTCGGTCTGGCAGCATCTGTGCAGAGAGAACAGTTAAC
Source organism: Heterodontus francisci (assembly GCF_036365525.1). Taxonomy (NCBI): domain Eukaryota; kingdom Metazoa; phylum Chordata; class Chondrichthyes; order Heterodontiformes; family Heterodontidae; genus Heterodontus; species Heterodontus francisci. The sequence continues at coordinate 22,481,548 of NC_090391.1, forward strand.
ATTTCAGGTCTGTTTCGTTAACTCACGTTAACTTTGTTTCTCTCTCCACAGATGCCGCCAGACCTACTGAGCATTTCCAACATTTTCTGTTTTTATTACAGCAACACAGGTGTTGGGAGGCTCAGCCTGGCTACACAATGTTACAAGGACGCTGAGTAACACCATCGACAATGGGACACAGAGAGAAAAACACAGAAACCCAAGAATAGACTATTAGGAAGCAGAAAGTGAGGGACAGACAGAGAGAGAGAGAGACAATGAGACTGAGATCGAGAAACAGAGCACTTGTCTGAAATAAACACAAGAAATGCTGGAAATACCCAGCAGCTCTGGCAGCATCTGTGGAGAGAGAAACAGAGTTAACGTTTCAGGTAGTGACCCTTCTTCAGAACTGACAAATATTAGAAATGTAAAAGATTTGAAGCAAGTAAAGCAGGTGGGGGTGGGGGGGAAGAGATAACAAAAGAGAAGGTGTTGATAGGACAAGGTCACAGAGAATAACTGACCAGAGGTCAAAGAACAAAGGCCAACCGTATGTTAATGGTGTGCTGAAAGACAAAGCATTAGTACAGAGAGGGTGTAAATAGACTGTAAAGCACAGAGCGCACCAAGCACAAGCATTAAAAAAATTAAAAACCAGAAACAGTGGGTAGGCACAGTAGAAACAAACTAAACACACTAAAAAACCTAAAATAAAATAAGTAAATTAAAAAGAAAAAAAGGAAAAATAACTACACATAAAAAGGAGAGGGCGGGGGAGTGTGTGGTGGGTGCTGTCATGCTCGGAAATTATTGAATTCAATGTTCAGTAAAGGTTTTCCGTGTTATTGTTTTACTTTCTGTTACTCACCATCTCCTGACTGTGACCATTTGCCGTCGTTTTACATCTGCTGGTGGAGAGGAGGCGCTGCAGGAATGGTTTGACAAAGAGGAGAGACTGGGGTGAAACGTGTTTGCAGCTGGTGCAGCTTCTGTTCCTGTGCGCAACAAAGTGGTTTGTGAGACTTGTTGCTGATTGATGTGTTGAGTGGAAGAAAAAAGTTGATTGCAATAAAGCGTTTGAAGAAGCATGATGTGATTGTGGATAAACACTTGATGTTTTCAAAGGAAACAATTTGTGTTCCTACAAAACATGAATAGCAGAGAATGGTTTCGATCCATCGACCTCTGGGTTATGGGCCCAGCACGCTTCCGCTGCGCCACTCTGCTACCTGATGATTTTGATTTCAATTGCCTATTAGTGAAATATGTTCAGTTCCCCAATTTTTTTTACAAAATAGGATTGTTGTCAGATTGCCCAACAACCCAGACTCAGCAACACACTCGCTGACCGACTCACCCTCACTGCACAATGGCACAAGGACACTGAGTAACAGCACCGACAATCAGGCAGGCAGAGAAAGACACACAGAAAACCAGGAAGAGATTTCAGGACCCAGAAAGGAACAGACAGAGAAAGTTACTGAGCAAACCAGCAAGAGACAGTGAAAGACGGATGATTTATGGAAACGTGTTCTCTGTTAAGATGTCCCCTGTGTTCTTTTAAAGATATTTCCTGCTGTGTAATAGAATATTTTCAGTGTTTTCTGTTTTAAGCTCTCCCTCTTGTCCTGGCCAGTATTTATCCCTCAACGTCACTAAAACAAGTGATTATCTGCTCATTATCACATTGATCTTAGTGGCAAATTGGATGCAGCATTTCCTACAACAGTGACTATGTATTAAACGTCCTTCACTGGCTGTATGGGTCTTTCGGACAGCATGAGGCTGTGTGTGAGATCCCAGTCCAACCCACATTCCCTGTGTGAGAGCCCAGTCCACCCACACTCCCTGTGTGAGATCCCAGTCCATCCCACATTCCCTGTCTGAGATCACAATGCACCCCACATTCCCTGTGCACGATAAAAATTTGCTTCTTTTCTTTCTTACTGTATTCGCTGTTGTGTAAAGATGCTCTCTGGTATTATGTAAAATGGTTCCCTGTTGGGTAAAGATCTTCTCAGTTGTGTAAATATGATCCGTCTTGTGTAAAAGTGTTCCGGGTTGTTTAAATATGTTCCCTGCTCTGTAATGTAGAGCTGAGTCTGCACTAATGGAATTGCGACAGTATCTTCCAGTCTGATACTGTATGAGGGCTGGAATATGATCCAAAGCTCAGTCTATACAAATTGAATTGCTATTGTATCTTTCAGTTTCACAATCCGGGTGAGTTTTAAACTGAAATCTCAGTTTGTATCTCAGGTTATACGATCTTTTAGATTCTCTCAATCTTATAACGCACTTTAGACTTAGACTTATATAGAGTCATAGAGTTATACAGTACAGAAACAGGCCCTTCAGCCCATCGTGTCTGTGCTGGCCATCAAGCACCAAAGTATTCTAATCCCATTTTCCTGCACTTGGCCCGCAGCCTTGTAAGCTATGACGTGTCAAGTGCTCATCTAAATGCTTCTTAAATGTTGTGAGGGTTCCTACCTCTACCACCCCTTCAGGCAGTGTGTTCAGATTCCAACCACCCTCTGGGTGAAAAACAATTTCCTCAAATTCCCCTCTAAACCTCTTTCCCTTTACCTTAAATCTTTGCCCCCTGGTTATTGACCCCTCCGCTAAGGGAAGAAGTCCCTTCCTATCTAACCTATCAATGCCCCTCATAATTTTGTATACTTCAATGATGTCCCCCCTCAGCCTTCTCTGCTCTAAGGAAAACAACCCTAGCCTTTTCAGTTTCTCTTCATAGCAGAAATGCTCCAGCCCAGGCAACATCCTGGTGAATCTCCTCTGCACCCTCCCCAGTGCAATCACATCCTTCCTATAGTATGGTGTCCAGAACTGTACACAGTACTCCAGCTGTGGCCTAACTAGCGTTTTATACAGCTCCATCATAACCTCCCTGCTCTTATATGCTATGCCTCCGTTAATAAAGACAAGTACCCCATATGCTTTCCGAACCACCTTATCTACCTGTGCTGCTGCCTTCAGTGATCTATGGACAAGTACACCAAGGCCCCTCGGACCTTCTGTACTTCCTAGGGTGCTACCATCCATTGTCTATTCCCTTGCCTTGTTAGTCCTCCCAAAGTGCATCACCTCACACTTCTCAGGATGAAATTCCATTTGCCACTGCTCCGTCCATCTTATCAGCCCATCGATACTGTCCTGTAACCTAAGGCTTTCCTCCTCACTATGACAACATCACCAATTTTTGTGTCATCTGCGAATTTACTTATCATACCTGCTATATTCACGTCTAAATTATTAATAATTATGTATCTAATGTATATGTCAGGATGCACTATGGGAATTAATACTAAAACTTATAAAATCATAACGTGAGTAAATATTGAGCTGGTATTTAATTTGAATCTCAGATTATCTTATTGAGGTTAATTCTGTAACTTTGAAACAGGAACCATGTGTCAGTTCTATGTGTATTTAATTTGTAGCTGAGGTTGCTCTATTGTGGGATTGACACACTGATAATTTGATAGTGGGTGAGAATTTGGACTGGGATTTATGTATCCACCTGTCAGTGGTACTGAGTTATGGTAACAGGGAAACAACGTCTGTCTCTCCTGCTCTGTTGGATAGATGGATTGAAAATGTGTCTCTGGAACTATTTCTGCGGTCTGAGACTGTGGAGCTGATGACCTGTCTGTGTCTCTGCGCTCTGTGAGTGATAATGTACGGACTGTGTGTGAGAAGGAGCTGGTGACACTCTTCCTTGTGACTTGGTGGAGGAAACATCCCATTGACTCTGGCTTCTTCATTTATTTTCCTGTTGAAACAAAAGTATGTTTTACAACTCAAGTACAGGTGAGGTGGAAGATACAAAGACCATCAGCTTAATGTCTCGATTAATAATCATTATGAACGGCCACAAAGGAACCCCAGGGATACAAACATTATCAAATGTTTGACTCCACTGCAGTACTGCAGCACTCAGGGTCTGTATCCTTGGTGTATTGGGCGCTATGACAACAACGTAAGGATATGTAGACAGAGCCCAAACCCTGCACTGCTCCATGAATGGAAATATCCGATGGAGCAGGGACATTTGTACTGGTCAGATTTCCATTTATTGCTCCCATGGCATTAACCTGTTTAAAATGAGCCTGTCTTAGTTCTCACCTGGCGACTTACAGATGCTCTTTGTATAACTCCCCACACTCTTCCTGTCTGGCTCTGTTTCCGCTCTTCACTGTCAAATAGCAACAAACCGGCTGAGACTGGAACTAAACCAGGAATATTCACTGCTGGTCTGGGGAGAGGAAGCAGCATTGAATTTCAATAACAAATTCTTCCCATTCTGTCTCCATCCCTTTGTCCACACAGCCCGAGAATGGTCTCTCCCTTCCCCCACTCACTCCATGTTCCGAGACCAGTTCCTGCTCCATTCAGCCTCTTACAAACAGCCCCCGCCTCTCCCTGAACTTGACCCGGACTCGATGCTGATCTCTGAGTCCATCTGCAGACACGCTCCCAAAGCGATGTGCTGCTGTTTGCTCCCTTCCCCCGGGACCTGGATCTCTCCATTGGCGGCTGGGGGAGGGGAGCGCAGGCGCAGATTTCTGCAACAATTCCGCAAACAGAAACAAGGAAAATTTGGGGCAAACAATGAGTCCATTCGGCCCATCCTGTCCACGCCAGCGCAAAGAGAGCGATTCAGCCTCATCCCATAGTTGTTGTTATTGGACAGTGAAGTGTGGAAACAGAAGCGGACAGTCAGGATGTGGGGAGTTACACAAAGAGAATCTATTATCGGCACCAGGTGAGAAGTGTGAAGGACACATTTTAAACAGCGTCTGTTTGGTTTCGCTTGAACAGTTAGAACATGGGAGCGGGAACTGGAAATCTGACCTGTGTAAAAGTCCCTGTTCCGTCGGTCAGTCCCATTCATGGCCCAGTGGATTGTTTCTGGATGTCATTACATTGTTGTAAAATGGCCAAAGCCCCTGGTATGCAGTAGCTGGGGGCTGAAGGACTGCAGTGGAATCATACACTGACTCTGTTTGTATTGCTGGGTTTCCTTTGTGATTGTTCACAATGATTATTCATTGAAAAATTGTTTTGGTCACTTTTGTATCTTCTACCACATCTCTTCCTGAATTATAATAAATACTTTTTCTTTCTACAGGCAAATACTTGAAGGAAGTAAAATAAATGTAATGATTCCTCGACACAAGGGGAAGTGCAGCCAGCTCCTCACACACAGTAAGTACAGTATCACTCACAGAGAGCAGAGACATCAGTTCCACAATCACCGACAGCAGAAGTAGTCAGACCGGCACTGATCCCAAGTTCCAGAGACATTTACTCAATCCAACAGTCACACAGAGCAGGAAAGACTGAAGTTGTTTCCATTTCCCCCCAACTCAGTCCCACTGACAGGTAGATACATCAATCCCAGTCCAAAATCACACCCACTATCAGATTGCAAGGCATTGTGTCTCTCTCACAAGAGAGCAGCCTGAACTACAAATTCAATGTCAGATGGAACAGACAAACAGTACCTGATTGTAAAATACAGAATTAATCTCAATAATGTACCCAGACTGCAGACTGAGCTACATGTTACACACCACTCCACAAATCTCACAAATGGTCAGAGTGGAAGACACAGTGTTCATTCCATTACTGCAAACTGAATGAACCTGATCTTACATACAACAGAATATAAGATGAAAGGCCACAGACCTGAGAAATTAACTCTGCTTCTCTCTCAGCATATGCTGCCTGACGTGCTGGGTATTTTCAGTATTTTATGTTTTTATTTCAGATTTCCAGCATCTGCAGAATTTTGCTTTTATTTTAGGGTTCAAGAAACATTGCATTGTGAGGTGAGAGTGACTGCCCTTGACATCAAGGCAGCCATTGACCTTGTATAGCATCAAGGAGCCCTAGCAAAACTGGAGTCAATGGGAATTAGGGGGAAAACATTTTTTTAAAAAAAGGAAGTTAATACCAAGCATAAAGGAAGATGGCTGTGGTTGTTCAGGTCAATCATCTCACTCCCAGGACATCACTGCAGTAGTTCCTCAGGGTATTGTCCAAGGACCAACCATCTTAAGCTGCTTCATTAATGACCTTCCCTCCATCAAAAGGCGAGAAGTGGGGATGTTGGCTGATGATTGCACAATGTTCAGCACCATTCATGACTCCTCAGATACTGAAGCAGCCCGTGTCCAAATGTAGCAAGACCTGGACAACATCCAGGCTTGGGCTGATACCTGGCAAGTAACATTCGTGCCACATAAATGCCAGGCAATGACCATCTCAAACAAGAGAGAATCTAATCATCTCCCCTTGATGTTCAATGACATTGCCATTGCTGAATCCCCCACTATTAACATCTTGGGGATACCATTGACCAGAAACTTAATTATACCAGCCACATAAATGCTGCGGCTGTAAGAGCAGGTCAGAGGCTAGGAATTCTTCAGCAAGTAACTCACCTCCTGTCTCCCCAATACCTGCCCACTATTTACAAGGCACAAGTCAGAAGTGTGATCAAATACTCTCCCCTTGCGTGGATGAATGCAGCTTTAACAACACTCAAGAAGCTCGACGCCATCCAGGACAAATTAGCCTGCTTGATTGGCATCGCATCCGCCACCTTAAATATTCACTCCCATTACCACTGATGCACAGTGACAGCAGTGTGTACCATCTACAAGCTGCACTGCAACAACTCACCAAGGCTTCCTGGACAGTACCTTCCAAACCCGCCACCTCTATCACCTAAAAGGACAAGGGCAGCAGACACATTGGAAAACCACCATCTGAAAGTTCCCCTCCAAGCCACACACCATCCTGACTTGGAACTAAATTGCCAATCCTTCACTGTCACTGGGTCAAAATCCTGGTACTCCCTTCCAAACAGCGCTTTGGTTGTACCTACACAGCAAGGACTGCAGTGGTTCAAGAAGGCAGCTCACCACCACGATATCAAGGACAATAAGGAACGGACAATAAATGCTGGCCTGGCCAATGATGCCCACAACCTATGAGCAAATGAAAGAAAGGTAAGGAAATGGTGAAGGGCTTTGATAGGGTACACGGAGATATGTTTCTACTTGTGTTGGTGTCCGAAACAAGAGCCAAAAATATAAAATCATCATTAATAAAACCATTGAGGAATTCTTGAAAACCCTATTTATGTAGTGAGTGGTGAGTGGGATCTGGAATTTGCTTTCACAAGGAGAGGCTGCGGCGGATAGTATTGACACATTTAAGGGGAGGTGAAACACGTGTATGGGGAGAAAGGAATTGTGGGATGCACACATTGGGCTTTATTTTTCTTTCATTCATTCATATAAAGCAGGATGGCTGGAAATATGTGTGGAGCATAGAACAGTTGGGATGTTCCCAGTGCAGTGTTTTGTCTGGATGGATCTGCCCAGAACACTTGTGTTGCAGGAGCTGGGAGCTTCAGTACTTCAGTGGAGGCAGACACTGACACTGGTTTTCATTTGTGGCTATTATTAATGATTATTCGTTGAGAGATTAAATTGATCACTTTGATATTTTACACCTCACCTGTTCTTGAGTTATAAGATATACTTTTTCTTCTTCCAGGCAAATACTTGATGGAATCATGATGAATGTGATGGTTGCTGCACTCGAGGCACAAGGAACAATGCAGCCAGCTCCTCTGACACACAGTAGGTACATTATCACTCAGAATGCAGAGCCACAGTTGGTTCATCAGTTCCACAGTGTCAGACTGCAGAAGTAGTCAGGCCCACATTGATCCCACGTTCCAGAGACATCATTTCAATCCAAGAATCAAACAAAGCAGGAGAGAAAGAAGTTGTTTCCATTTCACCCCAATTCAGTCCCACTGACAGTCAGATACATCAATCCCAGGTCAAAATCACACCCACTAGCAGATTAAAATGTAATGTGTCAATCTAAATATAATGCAGACTTAGCTATTAATTAAATATCAGATAGAATTGGCACATGGTACTGATTGGATGACACAGAATCTAACCTAATGGAATACCCTGACATTTAAATTAAATACCATAGGCAAAGTTCACATCGATTGATTATGAAGGATGTTTAAACATCCCCATAGTGTACCTTAAGATACAAGTTACAAACAAGTCCAACATTCATTACAGTGAAATATTTAAAGCTGCTGAAAGATATTGTAACCTGAGACACAAATTAGATGCCAGTGCAGAACTTTCCCAGACTGCGGAATTGAAAAATACAGTAGACTGAGATACGGATTATTTACCAGCCAAAAACATCTCATACATTATCAGAGTGAAATAGATTATCAATTCCATTTGTGTAGACTGAGCTCCACATTACAAACCAGTATAAAAAAATCTCATATCAGGTTGTTTTAGTTATTATGCTACAAGACTAATAATCCAGAAGTCTCGACTAATGATCCAGAGACATGAGTTCAAATTCTACGACAGAATCTGAGTAATTTAATTTCAGTTAATTAAAAAAATCTGGAATTAAAAAATCTAGTATCAATACTAGTGACCTTGGAACTACTAGATTGTTGCAAGAAAATCCATCAGATCCAGGAATGTCCTTAAGAGAAGGAAATCTGCCATTCTGACCCAGTCTGGCCGATAAGTGATTCCAGACCCACAGGAATGTGATTCAATCTTAACTGTCCTCTGAAATGGCCCAGTAAACCACTCAGCATAATTGTAAGAGTAATTACTGATGGGCAATAAATACTGACCTTGCCAGCGATGTCAACATCCTGTGAATGAATAAACAAGCTGTATCAGACTGAGAAATAACATTATATATTCCATTAGAACAGACTGAAGTACAGATAACATAGCATGCCATAAATCTATAGTGTTCGAATGAAAGACACTGTCTCAATTATTTATTGTAGCCTGAGCTACACATTACATACCTATTTTTCTTTTTTAGAATTAGAACATTACAGCGCAGTCCAGGCCCTTCAGCCCTCGATGTTGCGCCGACCTGTGAAACCATCTGACCTACACTATTCCATTTTCATCCATATGTCTATCCAATGACCACTTAAATTTCCTTAAAATTGGTGAGTCTACTACTGCTGCAGGCAGGGCGTTCCACGCCCCTACTACTCTCTGAGTAAAGAAACTACCTCTGACATCTGTCCTATATCTATCACCCCTCAACTGAAAGCTATGTCTCCTCGTGTTTGTCATCACCATCCGAGGATAAAGACGCTCACTATCCACCCTATCTAACCCTCTGATTATCTTATATGTCTCTATTAAGTCACCTCTCCTCCTCCTTCTCTCCAACGAAAACAACCTCAAGTCCCTCAGCCTTTCCTCGTAAGACCTTCCCTCCATACCAGGCAACATCCTAGTAAATCTCCTCTGCACCCTTTCCAAAGCTTCCACATCCTTCCGAAAATGCGGTGACCAGAACTGCACGCAATACTCCAGGTGCGGTCTCACCAGAGTTTTGTACAGCTGCAGCATGACCTCGTGGCTCCGAAACTCGATCCCCCTACTAATAACAGCTAACACACCATATGCCTTCTTAACAGCCCTATTAACCTGGGTAGCAATTTTCAGGGATTTATGTACCTGGACACCAAGATCTCTCTGTTCATCTACACTACCAAGAATCTTCCCATTAGCCCAGTACTCTGCATTCCTGTTACTCCTTCCAAAGTGAATCACCTCACACTTTTCCGCATTAAACTCCATTTGCCATCTCTCAGCCCAGCTCTGCAGCCTATCCATGTCCCTCTGTACCCTACAACATCCTTCGGCACTATCCACAACTCAACCGACCATTGCGTCATCCGCAAATTTACTAACCCACCCTTCTACACCCTCATCCAGGTCATTTATAAAAATGACAACCAGCAGTGGCCCCAAAACAGATCCTTGCGGTACACCACTAGTAACTAAACTCCAGGATGAACATTTGCCATCAACCACCACCCTCTGTCTTCTTTCAGCTAGCCAATTTCTGATCCAAAGCTCTTAATCACTTTCAACCCCATACTTCCGTATTTTCTGCAATAGCCTACCGTGGGGAACCTTATCAAACACCTTACTCAAATCCATATACACCACATCCACTGCTTTACCCTCATCCACCTGTTTGGTCACCTTCTCGAAAAACTCAATACGATTTATGAGGCACGACCTACCCGTCACAAAACCGTGCTGACTATCGCTAATGAACTTATTCTTTTCAAGATGATTATAAATCCTGTCTCTTATAACCTTTTCCAACATTTTACCCACAACCGAGGTAAGGTTCACCGGTCTATAATTACCAGGGCTGTCTCTACTCCCCTTCTTGAACAAGGGGACAACATTTGCTATCCTCCAGTCTTCCGGCACTATTCCTGTCGACAATGACGACATAAAGATCAAGGACAAAGGCTCTGCAATCTCCTCCCTAGCTTCCCAGAGAATCCTCGGATAAATCCCATCTGGCCCAGGGGACTTATCCATTTTCACACTCTCCAAAATTGCTAACACCTCCTCCTTGTGAACCTCAATCCCATCTAGCCTAGTCGCCTGAATCTCAGTATTCTCCTTGACAACATTTTCTTTCTCTACTGTAAATACTGATGAAAAATATTCATTTAATGCTTCCCCTATCTCCTCTGATTCCACACACAACTTCCCACTACTATCCTTGATTGGCCCTAATCTAACTCTAGTCATTCTTTGATTCCTGATATACCTATAGAAACCCTTAGGGTTTTCCCTGATCCTATCCGCCAATGACTTCTCGTGTCCTCTCCTTGCTCTTCTTTGCTCTCCCTTTAGATCCTTCCTGGCTAGCTTGTAACTCTCAAGCGCCCTAACTGAGCCTTCACGTCTCATCCGAACATAAGCCTTCTTCTTCCTCTTGACATGCGCTTCAACTTCTTTAGTAAACCACGGCTCCCTCGCTCGACAACTTCCTCTCTGCCTCACAGGTACATACTTATCAAGGACACACAGTAGCTGCTCCTTGAATAAGCTCCACATTTCGATTGTTCCCATCCCCTGCAGTTTCCTTCCCCATCCTACGCATCCTAAATCTTGCCTAATCGCATCATAATTTCCTTTCCCCCAGCTATAATTCTTGCCCTGCGGTATATACCTGTCCCTGCCCATCGCTAAGGTAAACCTAACCGAGTTGTGATCACTATCACCAAAGTGCTCACCTACATCTAAATCTAACACCTGGCCGGGTTCATTACCCAGTACCAAATCCAATGTGGCATCGCCTCTGGTTGGCCTGTCTACATACTGTGTCAGAAAACCCTCCTGCACACACTGGACAAAAACTGACCCATCTAAAGTACTCAAACTATAGTATTTCCAGTCGATATTTGGAAAGTTAAAGTTCCCCATAACAACTACCCTGTTACTCTCGCCCCTGTCGAGAATCATCTTCGCTATCCTTTCCTCTACATCTCTGGAACTCTTCGGAGGTCTATAAAAGACTCCCAACAGGGTGACCTCACCTCTCCTTTTTGTAACCTTGGCCCATACAACCTCAGTAGACGAGTCCTCAAACGTCCTTTCTGTCGCTGCAATACTCTCCTTGATTAACAATGCCACACACCCACCCCCCCCTCTTTTACCATCTTCTCTGTTCTTACTGAAACATCTAAATCCCGGAACCTGCAACATCCATTCCTGCCCCTGCTCTCGCCATGTCTCCAAAATGGCCACTACATCGAGATCCCAGGTACCAACCCATGCTGCAAGCTCACCCACCTTATTCCGGATGCTCCTGGCGTTGAAGTAGACACACTTTAAACCAGGTTCTTGCTTGCCAGTGCCCTCTTGCGTCCTTGTAACCTTATCCCTGACCTCACTACTCTCAACATCCTGTACACTGGAACTACAATTTAAGTTCCCATTCCCCTGCTGAATTAGTTTAAACCCCCCCCCCCCCCGAAGAGCACTAGCAAATCTCCCCCCCAGGATATTGGTACCCCTCTGGTTCAGGTGAAGACCATCCCGTTTGTAGAGGTCCCACCTACCCCAGAAAGAGCCCCAATTATCCAGGAAACCAAAACCCTCCCTCCTACACCATCCCTGCAGCCATGTGTTCAACTCCTCTCTCTCCCTATTCCTCGCTTCGCTATCACGTGGCACGGGCAACAACCCAGAGATAAAAACTCTGTTTGTTCTCGCTCTAAGCTTCCACCCTAGCTCCCTGAATTTCTGCCTTAAATCCCCATCTCTCTTCCTACCTATGTCGTTGGTGCCTATGTGGACCACAACTTGGGGCTGCTCCCCCTCCCCCCTAAGGATCCCAAAAACACGTTCCGAGACATCACTATCGAAAATCGCATACAGTTTCAGACTGAGATACAGTATTTATTCCATTACTGCAAACTGAGCTACGTGTTCCACAGGAGTTCTAAATACTGAACAAGTCTGGTCTCTTTTGTTTGGAAAAGAGGAAGCTGAATGATCACCTAATAGAAGCACTGAATTATATGAAAGGATTTGATCGGGCAGAGGTAGAGATATTTCCCATTTGTGGTGGAGTCAAAAGCTGTAAATATGAAATAGTCAGGAATAAATCAAATAATTAATTCAGGAGAAACTTCTTTACCCTGCTTTGGACCTGGTTCGAATCTGGAACATGCAGCACTTGGGTTGATGAGAATTGTTACATTTAACATCAAATTAAATGATTGATAAATTAAATATGAGGCAGAAAAGATTTGAGGGATTTGCAGATACAGTTAGAGGAGGTAAGGTGGGAGGGGGCTCATGTGGAACCACCAGCACTTGGGCAGAATAGCTTGTCTCTGTGTTGTAAATTCTATGTAATTGTGTGTCGGATGAATTCTGAACTACAAACTATCCCAGAGATTAATGATTTCTGAATGCATCCCACACATAGAGTACCAGAGACTGACAGACACTGAACAAAACTCACACTCATAGGCAGTACCAGAAACTGACAGATACTGAATAAAAACCACACTCATAGGCAGTACCAGAGACTGACAGATGTTAAATGAGCCCAGATTCAAAGGTTTACAGTGGCCGAGAGGTACAACAGCAATCCTACTCTCACACGCAGTACCAGAGGCTGACTGATACAGAATGAATCACACAGTTACATACTGCAACAGAGACTTATTGGCAGTGTCTGAATCCTAAGCTCACATACAGAATTAGAGACTGACTGACGGCAGCATGAATTCCACATTCTCTTTCAGTAACGGAAACTGACAGATTGCCACAGATAAAGAATGATTCTTACTCTAAGGTACGGGACAACAGGCTCACTTGTTTGGCACAGGGTCATCACTAACGTTTGGGCTAACGAAATGCAATAACAGCTCGTCTTGTTTCTTAGTATTTCTAAATCCCATCTGTCCAACAAAAGCTTAACAATTATTGCAGGTTGTGTCTGACTGTCTGATCTGTAAACTGCACTATTTCACAAATTGCTGACGTTTTCTAGCTAAAAGTGAGAAATGCAACATAGGGGCAGAAATTGACATGGTCTGTCAGGGTTAAAGAAGCAGGTAATGTGAGGTAATAGATTTTTGTCTGTAAGTGCTACACTGATATTGCTTCATATATTTATATTGAAAATAAAGATAATTGATTCGTAATAAAGGTTGTCTTCATTGATCCGATGATTGTAAATGTGCCCTGTTATATTTTACCAGTATTTACCATTGACCAGTATTTCTGTCTGTTTTTTCAGGATAGTATTTACATTACTTCAAATAAAGAAAACATGACTACACAAAGGACTGAGCAGAATGCTGAAAGTTTCACAGCAAACAGTTAAAATAGAAAGCGATGAAATACAGAAAGATAAAAGCTAAAATACTGAAAACACTCAGCCAGTCCGGAAACAACTGTGGAGAAGTGAAGCTCGGGTTAATGGTCCAGTTCTGCGACCCTTCAATAAACCTGAAACGTTGCTCCTACCTTCCTCTCTCCACAGATGCTGCGGGAAGTGCTGAGTGTTTCCAGAATCTTCTGTTATTATCCAGATTTCCAGTGTGTGCAAAAAGTCTCTTTTTGAATAAAATATTCCCTGGGAAGGAATTGTAAGATTTAGGTTCTGTGTTCACAGATACACAAAGAAGCGGGTCGAGCTCATAATGTCAAGCTCATAATAGTTTATTAAGAAGCAACAGTTTAAATATAATATTAAGAAGTAGCAGTTTATATATGAACAGTTTAATTATGGTAATGCATAAGCTAAACAGACAGAAAAGACAAACGACCCGTAACAGATTGAATGGATGACCGGTCCCGGATCATACAGTGGGGAAGAACAGTGTTGACAGTCTCCCCGACGATGAGGCAGGTGAGGTGTTGGTGTCCTCAGTCTTCTTGAGCCAACCAAAGTGTCAATCTGAAGGCGACTCTTTCCCTCCCGAGCACCCAAAAAAGTGGCTCAACTTAGAGAGGCCGGAATGTGAGAAACTGCTGAGAATAAGGGACCCTCGCAGCCAGGACACATTTCCCGGTGGATTTTCCAATAGAAACTGGGACTGGAGAGAGACTTTGGGAAATGGAATTCCTGAATGCAGTGAAGGAGTTAGTGATTGGTTTGTAGATGTTAAATCTGATTGGATGGCTGAAGAGACCAATTGTAGTATTACAATATAAAACCGTTGTGACATCATTGCCAATCGCCCAATCACAATCTTAACTTTCTCCCATCCCTCATTAGCATAGAGCTGTGGGATTGTCTATTTAATCCGCACTCGGAAGGGGTTTGGTTTATTTCTGTGTCTGAAATTGAATCTGAAAATGCCTGAAGAGAAGGCATCATCACCCTGATTTACAAGCAGAAGGGGGAGAGGGCAGAAATCAGAAATTGGCGGCCCATCTCACTGCTTAATGTTGATTACAAGATTCTGTCCAAAGTCATAGCCAGTCGAGTCAAGTCTGCTCTGGAGTTGGTGATTCACCCCGATCAGACCTGTACTGTACCCGGCAGGAAGATCTCTGATAGTCTCGCGCTACTCAGGGATACGATCGCCTACGTACGGGACAGGAGGGTGGACACCTGCCTCATCAGCCTGGACCAGGAGAAGGCTTTTGACAGGATATCGCACACCTACATGATGGACGTGCTTTCCAAAATGGGGTTTGGGGAGGGAATCTGCAATTGGATCCAACTGCTCTACACAAACATCAGTAGCGCAGTCTCAATCAACGGGTGGGAATCTGAAAGTTTCCCGATCAAATCTGGAGTCAGACAGGGCTGCCCTCTGTCCCCGGTCTTCTTTCTTTGCTGTATTGAACCCTTTGCTGAGTCTATTAGGAAGGATGCGAGCATAAGAGGGGTGACAATCCCAGGCAGCGGAGGCACTCAGGTCAAAACCTCCCTGTACATGGATGACGTTGCCGTTTTCTGCTTGGATCCGCTGTCCGTGCGCAGACTGATGAGCATCTGCGACCAGTTCGAACTGGCCTCGGGAGCCAAAGTTAACCACGGCAAGAGCGAGGCCATGTTCTTTGGCAACTGGGCTGACCGATCCTTTGTCCCCTTCACCGTCAGGTCAGACTACCTGAAGGTGCTGGGGATATGGTTCGGAAGGGCCGGGGCGTGCACCAAAACATGGGAGGAGCGAGTAGCCAAGGTACGACAAAAGTTGGGCATGTGGGGGCAGCGATCTCTCTCCATTGTGGGTAAGAACCTGGTCATCAGGTGCGAGGCGCTCACGTTGTTGCTCTACGTGGCGCAGGTCTGGCCCATACCCCACTCCTGCGCCGTGGCAGTCACCCGAGCCATTTTCCGCTTCGTCTGGGGATCTAAAATGGACCGGGTCCGGAGGGATACGATGTTCAAATCTCTGGACAAGGGCGGGAAAAATGTACCCAACGTGGCCCTCATCCTGATGACCACCTTCGTGTGTGGCTGCATCAAGCTGTGTGTAGATCCCCAGTACGCAAACTCCAAGTGTCACTACGTGCTGAGGTTCCACCTGTCCCCGGTGTTGCGAAGGATGGGCCTGGTCACATTGCCGCGGAACGCTCCATGCAGTTGGGCGGTGCCGTACCACCTATCCTTCGTGGAGCAGTTTCTGCGGGAAAACACCTTTGACCACCAGTCCATCAGGCAGTGGTCTGCACGGAATGTCCTCAAGGCCCTACGGGAAAAGGAGATGGTGGATCCTGTCGGATGGTTCCCCGAGCAGACCGTCAAAGTCATTTGGCGAATGCCTCATCACCAGAACTTTCAAATAAGCACCAAGACGTAGCTTGGCTGGTGGTGAGAAGGGCCCTCCCGTCAGATCCTTCATGCACACCCGAAGTCTCGCCCCCTCCGCACAGTGCCCCCGCGTTGGCTGTGGTGGGGAAGAGACAGTCGCCCACCTCCTCCTGGAATGTGCCTTTGCAAAGCAGGTGTGGAAACAGATGCAGTCGTTTTTGTCAAGGTTCATCCCAAGCAGCTCTGTAACACAGGAGTCTGTGCTCGACGGGCTGTTCCCAGGGACGCACACCGAGACAAACATCAACTGCTGCTGGAGGACTATCAATTCGGTGAAAGACGCCCTTTGGTCTGCCCGAAACTTGCTGGTCTTTCAGCGCAAAGAGTTGTCCACCACCGAATGTTGCAGACTGGCACATTCCAAGGTCCAGGACTACATGCTGAGGGACGCACTAAAGCTTGGGGCAGCCGCAGCAAAGGCTCAATGGGGAAAGACCACAGTGTCAGGTTCCCTCACCAAGCTGGACTGAGGTGCTGGATCCATGGGAAACCCCTCGAACTGTATCGTTAATATTCTCAATTGGTGTAAATGTAAAACTGTAATTGACATGACAATTTTGAAACGGAAGGGTTGGGAAGAAACTCATGACAGTATTGAAGGAAACTGATCTCCCTGGCAATGTTTGTATTTTTTGGTGCTGTTTGGAAACTGTTTGGCATTGTAATTTTTACAGATGTTTATGAATAAAGCATATTTTGGAAATAAAAAAAAAAGAAGAGAAGAAAACAGCTGTGAAGAAGGGCGCCAAGAAAGCCTTAAATAAACCGTCAGCAAAGGGCGGCAAGAGGCGGAGAAAGTCGAGGAAGGAGAGTTGCTCCATCTACATCTACAAAGTGATGAAGCAGGTTCACCCCGACACCGGCATCTCCTCCAAGGCCATGAGCATCATGAACTCGTTTGTGAACGATATTTTCGAGCGCATCGCGGGTGAGGCTTCCCGCCTGGCCCATTACAACAAGCGCAGCACCGTCAGCTCCCGGGAGATCCAGACCGCCGTGCGCCTGCTGCTGCCCGGGGAGCTGGCCAAGCACGCCGTGTCGGAAGGGACAAAGGCGGTGACCAAGTACACCAGCTCCAAGTAAAACTGCACAATGGACTGAAAAACATCCCAAACACAACGGCTCTTTTAAGAGCCACCCACAATCTCTCTGAAAAAGCTACATCATCTCAATGGTATCGATTTGGTTTTTTTTATGAAGAGTCTGGAACTTTCTAATTGCCTTTGTGATCTCTGTTTTAACCCCATGGATTCTGGGTGATTCACTTTCACTGTTGAGATCTTTGTGTCTCTACTTAATAATGCCGTGTAAATTAATTACTGATCACTGACCCCAAGTGCGCTTGGATCTCAGACGCGTTCATATTCGACCCCTTTCCTGTATCTCGTTAATAAAAGCTGACAGATCAGTTCTGTCACTTGTTTCCCTTGTTGAAGCTCGGCCTCAATAATTAATAAGTACATTATCTGGAAACCCCGCTGTTGTAGGAACCCTCAGTCTCACATTTCAACACCTGACAGTAAAAATCTTCTCTCCGCTTTTGTCTCCCACAAATAGGTTCAATCTAGAATCAGTGATGCGGTATCTTGACAAAGATTGATCTGAAATGTGTCAGCTTGCAGAATGCTGTGAATGAGACTATCTGCCTCCGCTTCCAGACTGTTTCAAAAAGGACGGAGAATAAACCCGAATAGATACCGGATTGTAAAAGTGTATCTGGAACTTGTGACAAAGTGTAGAATAATACAAGAGGAGAAAGATTTTAAATTTTTTTTGCTGTAAAATGAAATTGCCTGTTAATGCGATATTCTATATTGAAGCTGCTCCTTGTTTTACAGATATATTAGCCGGCTTTTCAAATTTAAAAAATCGGTTGGAGTCTGACAATTTAGCGCCGTTATTTTCCGCCGTTATTCAGTGTGGAATCTCCGGATTGGTGAATTAAGCAGCTCTGGGATTGGAAACATGAACCACATCATGAGATGCAGTCACAGAGTGACCAATCAGCAGCCTCCACCACTACCATCCCAGCCCAGAGGGACCAATGTCAGCGGATTTCAGCATTCTTTGTGAAAGTATTTGTGAGATTGTGGCATGAGCAGACTGCCAAAGTCATTTGGCGGAATGCCTCATCACCAGAACTTTCAAACAAGCACCAAGATGTAGCTTGGCTGGTGGTGAGAAGAGCCCTCCCCGTCAGATCCTTCCTGCACGCCCGGAGTCACACCCCCTCTGCACGATGCCCTCGAAGTGGCTGTGGTGGGGAAGAGACAGTTGCCCATCCTCGTTCTGGAATGTGTCTTTGCAAAGCAGGTGTGGAAAGAGATGCAGTGGTTTTTGTCAAGGTTCATCCCAAGCACCTCTGTAACACAGGACTCTGTGCTCTGATGGCTGTTCCCAGGGACGAACTCCGAGACAAACATCGACTGCTGCTGGAGAACTATCAATTTGGTGAAAGACACCCTTTAGTCTGCCCGAAACTTTCTGGTCTTCCAGCGCAAAGAGTTGTCCAGGACCGAATGTTGCGGACTGGCACATTCCAAGGTCCAGGACTACGTGCTGAGGGACGCACTAAAGCTTGGGGCAGCCGCAGCAAAGGCTCAATGTGGAAAGATCACAGTGTAAGGTCCCCCCAGCAAAGTGAACGGAGGGGCTGGACCAATGGGAAACCCCTCAACTGTATCCAGAAAATATTTGGTTTGCTGTAAAATGTACGTAGCATGTAAAATGAAATGGAAGGGTTGTGAGGCAACTCACTCCTGTATTGAAAGAAACTAATCTCATTTGCACTCCTTGTATTTTTCGACTTTGTGCTTTTTGGAACTGTTTGGTAATCTATTTTTTTTATAGTTTTTTATGAATAAAGTATACTTTGGAAATTTAAAATAAGTGTCTGGAAGAGGGGCAGCCACTGCAAAGTCTCAATGAGGTATAAACACTGTGTAAGGTTCTCCCACCAAAGTGAACTGAGGGGCTGGACCCATGGGAAACCCCTCGGGCTGTATACACTGAATATGGGTTTGCTGTAAAATGGAAGGGTTGTGAGGAAACTCACTCTTGCATCAAAGAAAACTGATTTCCTTTGCACTTTTTGGGATGTCAACTTGGTGTTATTTTGAACTGTTTTGTACTGTATTTTTTACAGATTTTTATGAATAAAGTATATTTTGGGGGAAAAGAGGAAGAGGAAAAGACCAGCGGGAAAGCTCGGGCCAGGGCCAAGGCCAAGTCTCACTCCTCCCGGGCTGGACTGCAGTTCCCGGTGGGCCGTGTTCACAGGCTCCTGAGAAAGGGCAACTATGCTGAGCGTGTGGGTGCCGGAGCCCCGGTCTATCTGGCTGCTGTGCTCGAGTATCTAACCACTGAAATCCTCGAGCTGGCCGGTAACGTGGCCCGGGACAACAAGAAGAGCTGCATCATCCCTAGACACCTGCAACTGGCCGTCCGCAACGACGAGGAGCTCAACAAGCTGCTGGGAAGGGAGGCCATCGCTCAGGGCAGTGTGCTGCCTAATATCCAGGCCGTGCTGCTACCCAAGAAAACCAGCGCTCAGAGATCCCAGAAAAAGTAAAGCGGCCAAAATGTCATCTAATAAACCAAAGACTTTTTTCAGAGCCACCCACAGTCTCTGTGAAAGGACTGGTTACTGTCAGGAGGGAGTCAGAGATGGAGTTATTGTAATGGTGCATTGACCAGTTTCACATCTGTCCAGGTGTGTTTTCCGTTCCCTCTCTGGATTTCGCTCTGCTCCTCTGCTCACACATCCCCCTGCACCCTCCCCCCGCCCCTCCCCCCAATTAAATGAAGAACTGAACTACATGATGTCAATCAACAATTTAATAAATGCCGCCACCTTCAATTTCATAAATTTGGAGACCCTCTCGGTGCATTAATGATAAGTGGTTTGGTGCTGATGAATTAATTTAATCATGGAAGTTTCTGGGTCAATTCTGGTCTGTTTTTCATTGAGACAGTTTGAATTCTTTTTTTCTCTCCGGTGATCTGAGCGCCGCTTCTCAATGAGAATCTGCTTCCGGAACAGAGTAAGTGCAGGAAGGAAGAGGCCATTCTCGGGTTGTGTGTGGACAAGGTAAGGGAGACAGAACGGGAAGAATCTGCTATTGAAAATCATTGTTGTTTTCTGTCCTCAAACCTGTAATGCACGTTCCTGGTTTAGCTTTAGTTTCAGACTGTTTGTTGTTCTTGAACAGTGAATAGAGGAAATAGAGCCGGGCAGTAGGGATGTGGGCAGTTATGCGAACAACAACTATTGCTGTCACTCGGTGAGAAGTATCGAGGAAATATTTTAAACAGCGGCTGTCGATTTAGGTTGAATGGTTGGTCCAATGAGAAACAAGGAAATGGCAGAGACTTTGAACAAGTATTTTAACTCAGTCTTCATGGTAGAAAACACTAAAAGCATCGAAAGAATAGTATAAACTCAAGGGGAAAAGGAGGGAAGGAACTTGAAACGATCATTGTCGCTGGAAAAAATGTATGAGGAAAACTAATGGGACGAAAATCTGACAGATCCCCTAGACCTGATGGCCTGCATCCCAGAGTTTAAAAGAAATGGCTCCAGCCATAGTGGATGCGTTGGTTGTAATCTTCGTCAATTCACGAGATTCTGGAACAGTGCCAGTGGATATTAAAACCACAAATGTAAAACCCCTATTCAAAAAGCAGGTAATGATAGGCCTGCTAGCCTAATGTCTGTCATTGGGAAAATGCTGGAATCCATGATTAAGTAAGTGGTAGCAGAACATTCAGAAAATTAAAGTACAATCATGCAGAGTCAACATGGATTTATGAAAGGGAAACCATGTTTGACAAAATTATTAGAGTTTTTTTAGGATGTAACAAGCAGGGAAGATGAAGGGGAACCAGTAGATGTAGTGTATTTGGATTTTAAAGGCGTTCGATAAAGTGCCATGTAAAAGGTTACAACACAAGATAAGAGTTCATGGTGTTCAGGTGTAATATATTAGCACGGATAGAGGATTGGCTAACTAACAAGAAACAGAGAATTGGGTTAAATGGGTCATTTTTCAGGTTGGCAAACTAATTAGTGGGGTGCCACAGGGATTGGTGTTGGGGCCTCAACTACTTACAATCTATATTAATAACTTGGATGAAGGGATCGAGTGTATTGTAATCAAATTTGCTGGGGATACAAAGATAGGTGGGAAAGCAAGTTGTGAGGAGGACACAATGAGTTTGCAAAGGGATAAAGACAGGTTAAGTGTGTGGACAAAAATTTGGCAATGAAGTATAATGTGGGAAAATGTGAGGTTATCCACTTTGGTATGACGTATAGAAAAGCAGAATATTATTTAATTAGAGAGAGAATGCAGAATACTGTGGTACAGAGGGATCTGGGTGCCCTCATATATGAATCACAAAATGTTAGCATGAAAACACAGCAAGTAATTAGGAAGGCAAATGGAATGTTGGTGTTTATTGCAAGGGGATGGGGTATAAATGTGCAGGTTGTTGGTTCGACCACACCTTGAGTGTTGCATGCAGTTTTGGTCTCCTTATTTAAGGAGAGATATATTTGCATTGGAGGTAGTTCAGGCAAGTACCACTAGGTTGATTTCTGGGATAAAGGTGTTGTGTTATGTGGAAAGGTTGACCTGGTTGTGGTGCACTCATTGGAGTTTAGAAGAATGAGAGTCAATCTTATTGAAATACATAAGATTCTGAGGAGGCTTGACAAGGTATTTGCTGAAATGATGTTTCCCCTCATGAGGGAATCGAGAACTATGGGGGAACAGTTTCAAAATAAGGAGTCTCTCATTTTAGATGGAGTTGAGGAGGAATTTCTTCTCACAAAGGGCTGCTATTCTTTGGAATTATCTACCCAAGAGGATGGTGGAGGTTGGTCATTGAATATATTCAAGGTTGAGTTAGACTGACTTTTGATCTACAAGGGAATAATTGGTTATAGGGGCAGGCAGGATAGTGGAGTTGAGGCCATGATTTTTAAAAAGTTAAACCCTGTTACAGGTAAGGAAGAGGCTGAGAGGGGGAGCCTTTCTCACCTGGTCGTAACAATGACTTTTCTAGCTTCTACCTCAATTGATCTTGAGTTACAGAGATATTTTTCTTTCTCTCTGTAGGCAAAAACTTGAAGGAACCTGAAGGAAGGTGGTGATTCCCCAGCACAAGGAAAAGTGCAGTCCACTCCTTCAAACACAGAGTAGGTACATTATCACACCCAGA
The DNA here is from genome assembly GCF_036365525.1 of Heterodontus francisci. Taxonomy (NCBI): domain Eukaryota; kingdom Metazoa; phylum Chordata; class Chondrichthyes; order Heterodontiformes; family Heterodontidae; genus Heterodontus; species Heterodontus francisci. Next base: position 22,503,982 of record NC_090391.1, read on the forward strand.
GCACAGAGACACAGACAGGCCATGAGTTCCACAGGCACAGAGAGCAGAAGTAGTCAGACTCGCACTGATCCCAAGTTCCAGAGACACATTTTCAATCCAGCAGACAATCAAACAATGCAGGAGAGGCAGAAGTTGTTTCCAATTCACCCCAACTCAGTACTACTGAAAGGTAGGTCTATCAATCTCAGTTCAAAATCACACCCACCATCAGATTGAAAGGCACCGGATTAATCCCACAAAAGTGCAGCCTAAGCTACAAATTAAATATCAGGTAGAGCAGCTGATGGAAAGGTACAGAATGAATCCTTAGATTCCTTAGAGGCGGCACAGTGGCGCAGTGGTTAGCACCGCAGCCTCACAGCTCCAGCGACCCGGGTTCAATTCTGGGTACTGCCTGTGTAGAGTTTGCAAGTTCTCCCTGTGTCTGCGTGGGTTTCCTCCGGGTGCTCCGGTTTCCTCCCACATGCCAAAGACTTGCAGGTTGATAGGTAAATTGGCCATTGTAAAATTGCCCCTAGTGTAGGTAGGTGGTAGGGAAATGTTGGGATGTGGTAGGAATATGGAATTAGTGCAGGATTATTATAAATGGGTGGTTGATGTTTGGCACAGACTCGGTGGGCCGAAGGGCCTGTGTCAGTGCTGTATCTCTAAATAAACAAATAAAATAAATGTAGCCCAGACTGCAGACTCAGTGACAGATTACAATGTAGTACAAACATCTCATACAGTATCAAAAATAAAGTTATAGTATTATGTCAATTAGTGCACACTGCACTACTCATTTCATACCAGTCCAATAATCTCTGTAAGAGCTGTAACGAAAGAGCGAGTATCAATTCAATGATTCTAATTGTACTGAGCACACCATTTGTGAGTTGGAAACATATGCCATCATTCACAAATGTGTTCAGAGTGACAGACTAAATATTAGTCCAAAACAGATAGCAATGAGGAAAAACCTCTTCACTCAGAGCGTTGTTAAACATTTGGAATTCTGTACCCCAGAGGGCTGTGGAAGCTCAGTCATTGAGTATGTTTAAAGCAGAGAGTGACAGATTTCTAAATACAAGTGACATAAGGGGATATGAGGATAGTGTGTGAAAAAGGCATTGAAGTGGATGATCAGCCATGATCATATTGAATGGCAGAGCATGCTCAATCGGCTGAATGTCATGATCCTATGTTCCTAAAACTCTCACACCACAACTCAATAAAACACGCAGTTAAAATGTGATCCATATTTTGAAATACAAATGAGGCAAGCAAATCGTGACACATTATGGCATTAAACAAATAGTTCTCAATACCATCACTGAGATACATATTAAGTGCAGGTACAGAGGAATCCTCTACCAGAATTTCATAGATACACAATGTATCACATTTGCAGACAATGGCAGTAGCTGAGAGATACAAAATTAATCCCACTGTAACTGACTGTCTGAGAAACAGACACATAAAAAATGAATTGTAACACACATTCAGTACCAGAGACTGCCAAATGCAGAATGAGCCCTGGATGTGCACATGCAGAGTGTACCAGAAATTGACTGATACTGAATGAGACCCAGACTCATATGCAGTACCAGAGACTAACAGCTGAAGAATAAATCCAACATTCACTTCCAGTACCAGAAAATAATATATGCATAACAGATATCACTCATGTACAGTAGCAGAGATTGACAAACAACAGAATGCAGCTTGACAGTAGCGAAGGTGCGAGAGCGAGCTTACAGCTGGGAAGTCAATTTCAGTGTAAGTTTAAAAGTTAATTCCCTTTTGTTTTCGGAGGACCAGGGGACTGCTGGGTAAGTAAAAACTATATATTTGGATGGTTTATAATCTCTTTCTTTTAGTTTTGGTGACTGCAGCTTGACAGTAGCGAAGGTGCGAGAGCGGGCTTACAGCTGGGAAGTCAATTTCAGTGTAAGTTAAAAGTTAATTCCCTTTTGTTTTCGGAGGGCCAGGGGACTGCTGGGTAAGTAAAAACTATATATTTGGGTGGTGGCTGTACCCGAGACACTACACGTGTAGTGTCTCCCACCCACCCTCCTCCTCTAACAAAAAAAAAAGGACTCTGTTGTGTTGATAAGGTAAGCTTTTTATTTAAGAAGTTCTGTCCGTTGGATTGCTAACCTAACAAGTTTTGACAGTTTTTTGGTTTTTCAGTAGATTTGTTGGGAATTTAGAATAGAGGGAATGGAAGTGAAGGCAGTTGTATGTTCCTCCTGCGGAATGTGGGAGGTCAGGGTCGCCAAGAGTGTCCCTGCTGACTGCATCTGCGGGAAGTGCACCCAACTCCAGCTCCTCGAGAACCGCGTTAGGGAACAGGAGCTGGAGCTGGATGAACTTCCGATCATTCGGGAGGCGGAGGGGGTTATTGAGAGGAATTATGGGGAGGTAGTCACACCTCAGGTAAAGGTAGGTAGATGGGTTACCGTCAGGGGAAGGAGAGGGAACCAGCAGGCAGTGCAGGGATCCCCTCTGGCCCTTTCCCTCAACAACAGGTATACCGTTTTGGATACTGTTGCGGGGGACGACTTACCAGGGGTAAGCAATGGGGTACAGGTATCTGGCACAGAGTCTGTCCCTGTTGCTCAGAAGGGAAGGGGAAGAGGAGCAGAGCTTTAGTCATTGGGGACTCCATAGTTAGGGGAACAGATAGGAGGTTCTGTGGGAACGAGAGAGACTCACGGTTGGTATGTTGCCTCCCAGGTGCCAGGGTTCGTGATGTCTCGGATCGTGTTTTTGGGATCCTTAACGGGGAGGGGGAGCAGCCCCAAGTTGTGGTCCACATAGGCACCAACGACATAGGTAGGAAGAGAGATGGGGATTTAAGACAGAAATTCAGGGAGCTAGGGTGGAAGCTTAGGGCGAGAACAAACAGAGTTTTTATCTCTGGGTTGTTGCCCGTGCCACGTGATAGCGAAGCGAGGAATAGGGAGAGAGAGGAGTTGAACATGTGGCTGCAGGGATGGTGTAGGAGGGAGGGTTTTGGTTTCCTGGATAATTGGGGCTCTTTCTGGGTAGGTGGGACCTCTACAAACAGGATGGTCTTCACCTGAACCAGAGGGGTACCAATATCCTGGGGGGAAGATTTGCTAGTGCTCTTCGGGGGGGTTTAACCTAATTCAGCAGCGTAATGGGAACCTAAAATGGAGTGCCAGTGTACAGGATGTGGAGTAGTGAGGTCAGGGATAAGGTTACAAGGACGCAAGAGGGCACTGGCAAGCAAGAACCTGGTTTAAAGTGTGTCTACTTCAACGCCAGGAGCATCCGGTACAAGGTGGGTGAGCTTGCAGCATGGGTTGGTACCTGGGATCTCGATGTAGTGGCCATTCCGGAGACATGGGGAGAGCAGCGGCAGGAATGGATGTTGCAGTTTCCGGGATTTAGATGTTTCAGTAAGAACAGAGAAGATGGTAAAAGAGGGGGGGGAGGGTGTGGCATTGTGAATCAAGGAGAGTATTACAGCGGCAGAAAGGACGTTTGAGGACTCGTCTACTGAGGTAGTATGGGCCGAGGTTAGAAACAGGAGAGGTGAGGTCACCCTGTTGGGAGTCTTTTATAGACCTCCAAATAGTTCCAGAGATGTAGAGGAAAGGATAGCGAAGATGATTCTCGACAGGGGCGAGAGTAACAGGGTAGTTGTTATGGGGGACTTTAACTTTCCAAATATCGACTGGAAATACTATAGTTCGAGTACTTTAGATGGGTCAGTTTTTGTCCAGTGTGTGCAGGAGGGTTTTCTGACACAGTATGTAGACGGACCAACCAGGATGCCACATTGGATTTGGTACTGGGTAATGAACCCGGCCAGGTGTTAGATTTAGATGTAGGTGAGCACTTTGGTGATAGTGATCACAATTCGGTTAGGTTTACCTTAGCGATGGGCAGGGACAGGTATATACTGCAGGGCAAAAATTATAGCTGGGGGAAAGGAAATTATGATGCGATTAGGCAAGATTTAGGATGTGTAGGATGGGGAAGGAAACTGCAGGGGATGGGAACAATCGAAATGTGGAGCTTATTCAAGGAGCAGCTACTGCGTGTCCTTGATAAGTATGTACCTGTGAGGCAGGGAGGAAGTTGTCGAGCGAGGGAGCCGTGATTCACTAAAGAAGTTGAAGCGCATCTCAAGAGGAAGAAGAAGGCTTATTTAAGGATGAGACGTGAAGGATCAGTTAGGGCGCTTGAGAGTTACAAGCTAGCCAGGAAGGATCGAAAGGGAGAGCAAAGAAGAGCAAGGAGAGGACACTAGAAGTCATTGGCGGATAGGATCAGGGAAAACCCTTAGGCTTTCTATAGGTATATCAGGAATAAAAGAATGACAAGAGTTAGATTAGGGCCAATCAAGGATAGTAGTGGGAAGTTGTGTGTGGAATCAGAGGAGGTAGGGGAAGTGTTAAATGAATATTTTGCGTCAGTATTTACAGTAGAGACAGAAAATGTTGTCGAGGAGAATACTGAGATTCAGGCTACTAGGCTAGATGGGATTGAGGTTCACAAGGAGGAGGTATTATCAATTTTGGAAAGTGTGAAAATAGATAAGTCCCCTGGGCCAGATGGGATTTATCCGAGGATTCACTGGGAAGCGAGGGAGGAGATTGCAGAGCCTTTGTCCTTGATCTTTATCGTCATTGTCGACAGGAATAGTGCCGGAGACTGGAGAATAGCAAATGTTGTCCCCTTGTTCAAGAAGGGGAGTAGAGACAGCTCTGGTAATTATAGACCTGTGAGCCTTACTTCGGTTGTGGGTAAAATGTTGGAAAAGGTTATAAGAGACAGGATTTATAATCATCTTGAAAAGAATAATTTCATTAGCGATAGTCAGCACGGTTTTGTGAAGGGTAGGTCGTGCCTCACAAACCTTATTGAGTTTTTCGACAAGGTGACCAAACAGGTGGATGAGGGTAAAGCAGTGGATGTGGTGTATATGGATTTCAGTAAGGCGTTTGATAAGGTTCCCCAAGGTAGGCTATTGCAGAAAATACGGAAGTATGGGGTTGAAGGTGATTTAGAGCTTTGGATCAGAAATTGGCCAGCTGAAAGAAGACAGAGGGTGGTGTTTGATGGCAAATGTTCATCCTGGAATTTAGTTACTAGTGGTGTACCGCAAGGATCTGTTATGGGGCCACTGCTGTTTGTCATTTTTATAAATGACCTGGAAGAGGGTGTAGAAGGGTGGGTTAGTAAATTTGTGGATGACACGAAGGTCGGTGGAGTTGTGGATAGTGCCGAAGGATGTTGTAGGGTTCAGAGGGACATAGATAGGCTGCAGAGCTGGGCTGAGAGATGGAAAATGGAGTTTAATGCAGAAAAGTGTGAGGTGATTCACTTTGGAAGGAGTAACAGGAATGCAGAGTACTGGGCTAATGGGAAGATTCTTGGTAGTGTAGATGAGCAGAGAGATCTTGGTGTCCAGGTACATAAATCCCTGAAGGTTGCTACCCAGGTTAATAGGGCTGTTAAGAAGGCATATGGTGTGTTAGCTTTTATTAGTAGTGGGATCGAGTTTCGGAGCCACGAGGTCATGCTGCAGCTGTACAAAACTCTGGTGAGACCGCACCTGGAGAATTGCATGCAGTTCTGGTCACCGCATTATAGGAAGGATGTGGAAGCTATGGAAAGGGTGCAGAGGAGATTTACTAGGATGTTGCCTGGTATGGAGGGAAGGTCTCACGAGGAAAGGCCGAGGGACTTGAGGTTGTTTTCGTTGGAGAGAAGGAGGAGGAGAGGTGACTTAATATAGACATATAAGATAATCAGAGGGTTGGATAGGGTGGATAGTGAGAGTTTTTTTCCTCGGATGGTGATGGCAAACACGAGGGGACATAGCTTTAAGTTTCAGGGTGATAGATATAGGACAGATGTCAGAGGTAGTTTCTTTACTCAGAGTAGTAGGGGCGTGGAATGCCCTGTCTGCAACAGTAGTAGACTCGCCAACTTTAAGGGCATTTAAGTGGTCATTGGATAGATATATGGATGAAAATGGAATAGTGTAGGTCAGATGGTTTCACAGGTCAGCGCAACATCGAGGGCCGAAGGGCCTGTACTGCGCTGTAATGTTCAAATTCTAATTCTAAGAATGAACCCACAATCTCATTCAGTGCCAGATACTGACAGGTACAGAATTAATCCCACCCGTACACACTGTACTAGGCACTGAAAGACATAGGAAGCATTGCACATTCACATACAAGAGCAAACATTGACAGATATTGTTGGAGTCACATGCTCACAGTCAGTACCAGATACTGTTGAAAAGAGAATTAATCCCACACTTGCATTCATTGCAAGAGACTGACAGTTACATAAAGGTATTCCCACACTCACATAGAGTAACAGAGACTGACATGCAGAACTTGGTCCACACCCATATATAGTACCAAAACCTGAAAGATATTGAGTCAATACCACAATCAGATGCAGTGTCAAAGACTGACAGGCATATTATAGAGTTCACTTCCATAGAATACCAGTTATTTACATGTGCAGAATGCATCTTGTTTCACATTCAGTCTGGATACTGACAGATACACAATGAATCACTACAATCATACTCAATACCAAGTTCAGACAAACACCATATATATCCCCCAATTATTCACAGTATCATAGACTGACAGACACAGAGTGAATCACAAAATCAATTAATTTCAGAGACCAGCAGATAGAGAATTAATCTCACTGTCACGGAAAGAACCAGAGAGTGACAGATATACAATGAGACCCAAGCTTTCATAAAGTGACACACATAATTAAAACCACGCACATACATAGTACCTTAGACTGACACATTGAGAATGAATCAAACACATTCTGACAATAAGATTGATGCATACACAATGAAACTCACACTCACATTTAGTTCCAGACAGTGACAGATACAGAATGATATCCACATTCAGCCACAGTAGCAGATAGATACAGAAGCTGCCCCACATTCCCATACAACACTCATGAATGACATACAGAATGAATCAAACAATCACATTTAGTTCCATAGACTGACACTCAAATAATCTCACACTCAGACACAGTACCACAGATATATTTAGAATTAAATTCACTGTCATATAATGTACCAGAAAGTGTGGCAAAATTAATCTCATACAGTACAAAGGATGGATGGAATTTGTCCCACACTCAATGTAATAGGTTTTAAGTAAGTGAAGTGGGGTTGTCGGAGGGATGGGGGTGGAGGTGGGGAAGAGAACAAAATGGAAGGTATGTGTTAGGGCAGAGGGCAGGAGAGATTAACTGACAAATAGGTCATGCAGTAAAGGGAGAGTGCTAAGGTTGCAGTGAAAGGCAAAACATTAGTATAGAGAGAGTGTTAATGACAGAATAATGAACAGTTCTGTCCAAAAGCACAAACTTGAAAAATCAAGATTAAGGCAGACACATGGTGACAAAAAATGATAAAATAAAATAAAATAATCTAAAAGAGCCAGTCATGCTCTGAAATTATTGTACTCAATGTTCAGTCCGGAAGGCTGTTGAGTGTCTAATCAGAAAATGAGGTTCTGTTCCTGGAGCTTGCTTCACTGGAACACTGCAGCAGGCCGAGGACAGAAATGTGGGCATGAGAGCAGGGTGGTGAATTGAAATGGCAAGCAACCGGAAGCTTGGGTTTATGCTTGCGGACTGAGCAGAGATGTTCCGCAAAGCAGTCACCCAATCTATGTTTGATCTCCCCAATGTAGAGGTGGCTGCATTGTGAGCAGCGAATACAATGTATTAAATTGAAAGAAGTACAGGTAAATCGCTGCTTCACCTGGAAGGAGTGTTTGGGACCTTGGATGGTGAAGAGAGGGGAGGTAAAAGGACAGGATCTATGCCTCCTGCAATTACATGCAAAGATGTCATGGGAAGGGGACAAGGTGTCAGGGGTAATGCAGGAGTGGACTAGGGTGTCACGGAGGGAACGGTCCTTTGGATTGCTGACAGGGGAGGGAAGACGGGTTTGGTAATGGCATCACGCTGGAGGTGGCAGAAATGGTGGATAATGATCCTTTGGATGTGCAGGCAGGTCGGGTGGAACTTGATTGCAGTTCTGGGAGGGAGGAGAAGGGATGAGGGTAGAAGTGCAGGAAATTTGTCAGACATGTTTGAGAGCCCTGTCAACCACAGCTGGGGGGAAATCCTCGGTTGAGGAAAAATGAAAACACATCAGAAGTGCTGTTGTCGAAGGTTGCATCATCAGAAATGATGTGTCTGAGATGGAAAAACTGAGAGAATGGAATGGAGTCCTTACAAGAAGAAGGGTGTGAGGAAGTGTAGTCAAGGTAACTGTGGGAGTCAGTGGGCTTAGAATGAATATTAGTGGACAGCCTTATCCTCAGAGATGGAGACAGAGAAGTCACAAAGGGAAGGGAAGTGTCGGAGATAGATCATGTGAAGGTGAGGGAAGGGTGGAAATTGGAAACAAAGTTGATGAAGTTTTCCAGTTCGGGGCAGGAGCAGGAAATGACACTGACACAGTCATCATTCTACCGGAAAAAGAGCTGGCGGGTGGGGCCCTGAGTAGGACTGGAGAAAGGAATGTTTGACATACACCACAAAAAGACAGGCATAACTAGGACCTATGCGGGTATCCATAGCAAAGCCTTTTATGTTATTCTCTGAGTAACACACCTCCTGACTCACCAAACCGTGTCCACCATCTGCAAGGCACAAGTTAGGTGTGTAATGGAATACTCTCCACTTGCCTGGATGAATGCAGCTCCAACAACACTCTGGAAGCTCGACTCCATCCAGGACAAAGTAGTTCACTTGATCAACACCCCGTCCACCACCTTAAATATTCACTCCCTCCACCACTGGTGGACAGTGGCAGCAGCGTTTAACATCCTAGACAGCACCTTCCAAACACCCGACCTCTACCACCATTTTTTTTACAAGATGCACTGCAGCAACGCACCAAGGGTCCTTCGACAGCACCTTCCAAACCCGCAACCTATACCAACTAGAAGACAAGGGCAGCAAATGCATGGAAACACCACCAACTGCAAGTTCCCCCCAAGTCACACACTATCCTGACTTGGAACTATATCGCGGTTCCTTCACTGTCACTGGGTCAAAATCCTGCAACTCCCCTCCGAACAGCACTGTGAGTGTACCTACCTCACATGGACTGTAGTGGTTCAAGACAGCTCACCACCACCTTCTCAAGGGCAGTTAGAGATGGGCAATAAATACTGGCCTAGCCAGCGACGCCTACATCCCATGAATGAATTTAAAAAAGGTGCACACTGCTGCCACTGTGCATCAGTGGCGGAGGGAGTGAATGTTTGTGGATAGGGTGTCAATCAAGTGGGCTGTTTTGTCCTGGATGGTATCGAGCTTCTTGAGTGTTGTTGGAGCTGCACCTATCCAGCAAGTGGACAGTATTCCATCACACTCCTGACTTGTGCCTTGTCGATGGTGGACAGGCTTTGTGGAGTCAGGAGGTGAGTTAATTGCCGCAGGATTCCTAGCCTCTGACCTGCTCTTGTAGCCACAGTATTTTTTTGGCTACTCCAGTTCAATTTCTGGTCAATGGTAGCCCCTGGGATGTTGATAGTGGGGGATTCGGCGATGGTAATGCCATTGAATGTCAAGGGGAGATGGTTAGATTCTCTCTTGTTGGAGATGGTCATTGCCTGGCACTTGTGTGGCATGAATGTTACTTGCCACTTATCAGCCCAAGCCTGGATATAGTCCAGGTCTTGCTGCATTTCTACACAGACTGCTTCAGTGTCTGAGCAGTCATGAATGCTGCTGAACATTGTGCAATTATCAGCGAAAATCCCCACTTCTGACCTTCTGATTGAAGGAAGGTCATTGATGAAGCAGCTGAAGATGGTTGGACCTTGGACACGACCCTGAGGAACTCCTGCAGTGATGTCCTGTAGCTCAGATGATTGACCTCCAACAACCACAACCATCTTCCTTTGTGCTAGGTATGACTCCAACCAGCGGAGAGATTTCCCCCTGATTCCCTGGAAGGACAATAGCAGCAGATACATGGGAACACTACAACCAGCAACCTCCCCTCCAAGCCACACAACATCGTGACTTGGATCTATTTTGCCGAGGGCATATCAAAATCCCGGAACTCCCTCCCTAATAGCACTGTGTGTGTACCTATAACATGTGGACTGCAGTGGTTCAAGTAGGCAGCTCACCAAAACCAGGGCAATTAGGGATGGGCAATAAATGATGGTCTTGCCAGCGATGCTTACATCCCATGAAAAAAATAACAAAAATGAAATGGAGTTAAAATCTCTATGAAAAAAATCTTTATAAAATTCTGCAATCAGTCCATGTGACCAGGAGATCCCCACCCCCTTCATTCCAGTTCCCGCTAATTTTACTTGCATTGATTCCACTTCATTGTCACACACGATTCTCTCATCCTCCTTTAAAAACTCTTCAATAAAACCACTCACTTTCAATAATTTGCAAATGGATTCATTTGTACATAACCCCTAATAAATAGGAGATACTGGAACGGCTGGCTGTACTTCATGTTGATAAGTCATTAGGACTGGTTGGGATGCAACCAAGACTGCTGAGAGCTGTAAGGGTGGAAATTGCTAGAATCTTCTGATTTTTATTTTTTGGATTGACAGCTGCCAGCCATTTGTTTGTCCCAGGACACAATAACGAACTAAAATGAATCTGCACCGAGCAAATATTAACGTCCCACATCTGCAGGTTTCTTCCAAAACATCAGGAATTTCAGCCTCAATCCTCGGACTTTTTATGCTCTCTTCCATTGATATTTTGTCCCCTGATTAAAATTGATCCTGGGAAGTCTGTCCTCTGAGCGGCCTGGCACTCCGAGTTCCTCAGCAGACATCCGGTTGCTGTTGGTGGACCAAAAGAGCCCGAAAACCCGAGAAGAAACGTCTCCCAGGGCCCTCCGAGTGTGTCTCCATTAGACCATGCAGCCACTACCTGTATAATGGATAGCAATGGTGAGGAGTATGAGTTATTTCAGTGCCTGCGTTCTGTGGAAATTGAGGATTAAAGATTAAAAATAATTAAAATCACTGAATAGATCTTCTGTGAGCAGGACTTAAACCAAACTGGGATAAGTCCAGTGGATTTCAATGTTGAAATCTTTAACCACTGGACCTTGGCAGCTGAAATCACACCCCTTTTATACAGACCGAGAATCATCCTACACTGATCCACTTTTGCTCATTTTTGTGTCCGGGGACAAAAAAGTTCTTTGTAGCTGTCAATCAAAAAATGGTTGGAAGGAACTTCATTTATTCAAACACCAGCAGCCGCCAGTTGTCAATGAATTCAATCCCATCAGCAATAGAGAGGTAGAAAGAGAGAGAGAGACTGTTAGAGAACTTCCTGCATTCGGTCCTGACCCTGTCACACTCAGCAGTTTCTCACCCAGACCCTACTCTCATCAACACTGAACATTGTTACCGAGACCCTTCAAATACTGTTTATAAAATGAATAAAGGTTCAAAGTTTATGACAGCTGGACTGAATGGAACCAAGTTTAATAAAATTTTCACTCTGACTTGATAACCACATTAGACAGTCCTTCAATTGGTAGCAAAGTTATCAGCTGTCAGAATATTTTTACTGAGTTGAATAATTTCTGTGTGAGGAATGTTCCAGCATCATAAACCAGGGGAACGTGCTGATTGAGCTGTGTCTTCATCACTTCTGGGCAATCAGACAGTTCATCCTTCATTCTGTTCTGATTCACTTTCCCAAAGTGGTTCTACAGATTCTCAAATCTGGGGACAAGGATTTCTTATTTGCTTCCTTTCAGTTTTTATCATTCTCAACTGACAATATAATCCAAAACTCGGACAAATCCTCCACCTTGCATCGTGTCCCAGACTCGGTGGAAAGCAGCACATAGTGACATGAACACACTGACAGAGACAATCCGTCACACTCTGATTCAGTGAGATTAATGTCAAGAGTGGTTTTCAGATCAAATGCAATGATGAACAAATTTCTATCAAAGGAGGTGTGGTTGACTGAGGTACCTTTATAGTATTTGCAGTGAATTTTTGTACAAGAAGGGACAATCGTCAAACATCCATTCCGAAATCCTTCGCTCAGCAAAGACAGATAGAGTTCTGTTTTAAATAAAAACAGAAAGTGCTGGAAATATTCCGCAGGTCTGGAAGCATCTGTGCAGAGAGGAGCAGAGTTAACATTTCAGCAGTTCTGATAAAATGTCACAGACCAGCACTTTCTGTTTTCGTTTCAGATTTCCAGCATCTGCAGTATTTTGCTTTTGTTACTGTCCTGTCTTATTGTGCTGCTCAATAAAGTAGTTGGAAAACCAAGTGAAAGTCAGGCTTTGAGGGGATTTGAACCGAGGATCGACCTTTTCATTAAAGAGGTACTTCGACCAACTAAGTCACAGGGTCAAAATGCAGTGTTCAAGTGTTTTTTGAGCTATGCATTAGTGCAGATCTCTCTAGCTGTGCTGAACATTAATTTCTATCTCTGGGTTCTTTCTGAATCTGTGAGTTTGCAGTTGTTTGCGAATGAGTGGGAGACATGGAGATATGTTTAGACGATTTCCTGGCAAATCATTTGCAACTCCATATTTTTCTGAAATTTGTACGAACACATTAATGACATACGTCACGCCGTGAAATTTCTCCACAAAACACTGAAAGGTAACATTGTTAATTGTGAGGGGGGTTTTTCACTTATTCAGACACACATCTGGAAGGAGTGATCAGAACGTGATTCACACATGACGTGATGACGTAATGGCGTGACTAAACACTTCCTTGAACTGGCCATATTTGGTATCCATTTTCTCTGCTCGACCCACCTGAATATTATAGAGAAAATGGCAACAAGGGGAAGATAAAGTCTGTAAATATAGGCAGAAAACAGCAGCAGGGACTGCAGTAAACAAGATCAGCCAGTTCCTGGTGACTTAGTTGCTCGGATAGTGGAGAATTTAGCTGGGTTGTGGACAGCCTGAGCCTCAGACTGTCTCCTGAGTTGAATAGGATACCGCACGGTCTTCGTGCTCATTGAGGAAATTTGGCTGTACTCATGGGATACAGCTGAAAGATGGCAACGTATGAGAGGGTTTGAGCACCATTCAGTTCCTATATGGAAAGAATGGGCATGTTTTTAGAGTTAAGAATATTTTGGGACTGGAAGGTGAGGAGGTCAAGACTCAGAATAAGGCAATTCCTGAGCAAAAGAAAACAATTTTGCTTGTGGAAATTGGCCTGGAAGTGTATGGCATGCTGACAAAGCTTCCTGCTCTGAACAAAGCAAAATAAGTGCCAGTCAAAACAATATCACCAAGTTGGAGGAACATTTCAATCCGAAGCCACGAGAGATAGCAGAATGCTACAAATTTGGAACCAGAAATCAGAAAAGTAGTGAAGCAGTTGGTGAGTATATTGTGGTACTGAAGAATTTTTATTACATTGCAACTTTGGCACATTCTTAGACCATGCATTATGAGACATATTTGTGTGTGGATTTGGTGAACAAAAGAATCCAATCGAAGTTACTAAACACACAAAATCTTACATTTGAGATTGTGTGTAAGATTGCTGTTTCCATGGAGATGGCATCAAAGAATGTTAGGGAATTTTGTCCTATGCAGGGAACTAGTACAGGCTTCTGTCCACTGTTAAAGTGCTTCAGCCAAGTCTAAAGTGGACAGACATAGCCAGAAGAGTGCCAATGATAGCAGTTTAGTGTCGTTATCACCATAAGGGCAACCACACAGCCCAATCATGTCAGTACAGAAATGCAAAATGTTTTAATTGTCAAGCAGAGGCCAAAGAAGGAAAGGGAACTAATTCCAGTGGTAATGGAAAACAGTGATGTTATAAGGGTGGAGTTCACAATCTTGAAGTGAATCCAGAGTGCCTAACCAAAGAGGAGCAAGGGCTGTACAGCATTTATGCCACAAGCAATCACTCAAATGATGGAGACTTTTGTATAATGTTGTTGGTAAATAAACAGTACATTGCTACGACCATGGATTGCTCCATCATGAGTAGAGAAATGTATGGGAGCAAAGTCAGTGATGTCCGTCAAACTGAGAGCACCAGTCAATTGAAAACCTACTCTGGTGAGGTGTGAGAAATGTGTGGGCAAATGGAGTGCAATATCCAACATAAGGGCAGGCCCCTCAAGTTACCCATTGTTTAAAAAATTAGGTCAGTGGAAGTAGGCATCACTGGCAAGGCCAGCATTTATTGCCCATTCCTAATTGCCCTTGACAACTGAATTGCTTGCTAGGTCATTTCAGAGGACAGGTGAGAGTAAACCAAATTGTTGTGGGCCAGCATCACATACAGGCCAGACCAGGTAAGCACAGCAGATTGCCTTCTGTAAAGGGTATGAGTGAACCAGATGGGTTTTAATGAAAATCAATCATAGTTGCATGGCACCACTACTCAAATTTTATATTATTCATTAATGAATTGAATCTGAATTCCACCAGCTGCCATGGTGGGATTTAAACTCATATCCCCAGGGCATTAGTCTGAGTCGTGAGATTATTAGTTCAGTGACATTACTGCTATGCCAGCCTCTCCCCTGCAAGGTAGTGAGATATGTCAACAAACCAATAATAATGGGGAAAGACTGGCTTTGAAAGCTGAAGTTAGACTGGAAGCATGTTTTTTCAAGTTGAAACAACCAAGGAGCTTGATCAGGCATTGAATTGTTACAGGAACACTTTCGAGGACAGCTATGAAGGCATAATCAGTGTGAAAGCTCACATCTGAATCAGGCCTGATACCAAACCAGTACATTGCAAAGTTTGGCTGCTTCCTTATGCTTCCAAAACCCAGGTTGAAGAGGAGCAAAAGAATCTGGAGAGATATGGTGTGCTGGTGAAAACTGATCACTGTGATTGGGCAAACCCAATTGTCATTGTGCCCAAGTCAGACAAAACCATCAGTCTATGTGGGGACGACAATGTCACAATGAACCAGGCAGTGGATTATGAGAAGTATCCACCACTGATCTCGAGATTTGTATGCGGATTTAGCAGGATCCAAGCTATTCACAAAGTTGGATTTATTCCATGCTTATGCACAGCTCAATGTGAATCAAGTGAATCTGCAGTATCTCACAATAAACACACACATGGGGTTATACTCCTACATAAAGCTGCCGTACGGTGTGAAGCCTTCTCCAAACTTCTTCCAAGTTACAATGGGTAAGATTTTACAAGGAGTGCTACATTGCTTGTGCAATCAGGATGATGTGTTGATCATGACTGTAACAAATGAAGAGAATTTTCAAGTGTTGGATGAAGTGTTAAAAAGGTTCAATGATCACAATGTGTCACTTGAAAAAGAACAAGTGTGCCTTTGTACAATCTGAGGTGGTGTACCTTGGCCTGATAATCAATGAAAAGTACTACAGCCAGTGAAAGAGAAGATAGAGGCTGTGGTCAAAGCCCCGAAGACAAAAAGATGTGTCTGAGCTTAGATCTTTTCTACGCATGGTCCAATACTACTTGCAATTTCTGCCTGAGCATGCAATGGTGTTAGCTCCACTACATGAGTTGTTGAAGAAAGATGTGAAATGGAAATGGTCTAAAGCACAACAAGGCCACATAGTTGACCAAAAGGTCACGGAGCAAAGGCAAACAATATGTTAATGGTGTGTTGAAAGACAAAGCATTAGTACAGATTAGGTGTGAATACACTGAATATTGAACAGCAGCATGTGCAAACCTGAAAACAAACCTGAAAAAAACAGTGGGTAAGCAAACTGAACATACAGAATGAATCACACAATCACATTTAGTTTCATAGACTGACACTGAAATAATCTCACACTCAGACACAGTACCACAGACAGATAGATGTAGAATTAAACTCGCTGTCACATAATGTACCAGAAAGTGTGTCAAAATTAATCTCATACAGTACAAAAGATGGATTGAATTTGTCTCACACTCAATGTAATAGGTTTTAAGCAAGTGAAGCGGGGGTGGGGGGAGGTGGGGAAGAGAACAAAAGGGAAGGTGTGTAATAGGGCAGAGGGCAGGAGAGATTAACTGACAAGGAGGTCATGGGGCAAAGGCAAAGGGAGTGTGCTAATGGTGTAGTGAAAGACAAAATATTAGTGCTGAGAGAGTGTTAATGACAGAATAATCAATAGTTTTGTCCAAAAGCACATACTTGAAAAACCAAGTTTAAGGCAGGCACATGGTTAAACAAAAATATAAAATAAAATAATAAAAAGGGTTGAGAGCCCTGTCAACCACAGTGAGGGGGAAATCGGAAACGAATTTGATGTAATTTTCCAGTTCGGAGCGGGAGCAGGAAATGACACTGATCCAGTCATCATTGTACCGGAAAAAGAGCTGGGGGTGGGGTCCTGAGTAGGACTGGAAAAAAGAATGTTTGACATACCCCACAAAAAGACAGGCATAACCATTTACAGAGATAGGGCACAAAGAATCATCATGGAAAGAGGCTTGAGCTTCAAATCCAAAGCTGAAGTGACAGGATCAGAGGAACAGCTGTTTGTTCTGCAGTGTGGACTTCGGTCTGAGCTGTAAACAAGCAGTTCCACAACAAAGGGAGAGAACTCAAAAATTAGAGTTCTGCCTTTCAGGAATATTGCCGGGAAGCACTTTTTCACACAAAGGGTAGCGGGAACCTGGAATTCTCTCCGAAAAATCAGATAAACCTGAGGGTCAATTGACAATTTCCAACCTGAGATTGAGAGATGTTTATCCAGTGACGGTCTGAGGGTTTATGAAATCACAGCAGGTAGCTGGAGTTAAGATACAGGTGAGCCAGGATGTAATTGAAAGGTGCAGCAGGCTCGAGGGGCTGAATGGCCAACCCCCATTTCTATGTTCCTATGGCTGCAACAGGGCAGAAACAGCTGCGAACACATGTTGCATTTCACATTTAACAGCAAAAATACCAGCAGTCAGGAGCTGAAAAGGGAAAGATGACCCCTCGATGACCGGAGAATAAGTACAGAATGGCCTCCTTCAGAACTGGTGATTTTATCAGGATAAGATGCCGAACATTAGAAATTAATCCAACGGGAATCGCCATCCTCCGCCTCCAGGAATTGGACAATATAATGCTGGGATGTGGGAGTTTGGTTTGGGCAGGGGGTCGGCTGTGACACCACGAACACTCCCTCTCCACCTCCTCACTCCATCACCCCACCCCCTTCCCCTCTCCATGGGCCCCCGGCATCATCCGATCCACAGATTACTTCCAGCAGACATTGCTGGGGAGTGACCGGAGTCCTGGTTCTCTGACTCCATTTTCCCTGTCCCACCCATGGCCACTGAGGCTCCTCTCCCCCCATCCACCCTGAGAGCAACTAACCCACCTTGTCCATAAATTTAAACTGGAAAAGTGTCTCGTAAAGAGTAGGAGCAGAGGGGAGGCTGTAACCCATCAAAGAGGATTGTGTTCCTGAATCCCCAACTCTTTTTGCCATGTTTCCATTCAATGTCCACACTCACTCCTTGGTCTGTCCCTGGAGACCTGTCATGTCACGATTCTCTCCAGGGAATTTCTAAAGATATTTTCCCCATCCCTCCAGGATTGGCCTGGAGTCCCCAGCACTCCCTCCATTGCAGTACTTTCTGAAATACTACCCGTGCCATGTAATAGTCAAGAGAGACAGTGGGGAACTAGGCAGATCAACAGGATGTCTGGCAGATTCAGTGTGAGACGGTAACACTGCCGGGTAAAGGCCGCTTTCCAACTCCAATCTTAACACAGGAGATTCCCCAAACGGCTGAAATAAGGTGTTTGTAAACTGCTGGAAGAGTATGTGTGTGGAAATGGTGACGTTACTGAGTAGGTTATTTGTTATAGAATGGACTGTGTTTAGGTGGGAATATTACTGAGTGTTAATTGTAGCGGAACCATATTTAAAAGCTCCGGCTTTCTGGAAAGCCTTGACTATGAAGGCCGAGTCTGGAAGGGTTTGTGTGGAGAGCTGGGTTTCGGTTCCACTGTTAATAAAGGGTTTGAAATTGGCGAACCAGAGGAAACTGGAGGTGGAGCTGAAAGATGAGGGGCCGTTCTCTCTCTGTCTGTCACTCTGGGTGTCTCCTCCCCATCTGCTCTCTGTTCAATCTTCACTCTGTCTCCTCCCCTTCCTGCTCTCTCTCCGCCATTCTCAGGCAGGTCCGGGCGGTCTGTGTAAAGTAGAGCCTGCAAGAGTCTGCTTCTTATGTAGTGCAGTGATCTGAGTGAAGAATCATCATGTCTGGCAGAGGTAAAGGAGGCAAAGGACTGGGCAAAGGCGGAGCAAAGCGGCACCGCAAAGTGCTTCGTGATAATATCCAGGGCATCACCAAACCAGCAATCCGCCGCCTGGCTCGCCGTGGCGGGGTCAAGCAGATCTCGGGTTTGATCTATGAGGAGACTCGCGGGGTGTTGAAGGTTTTCCTGGAGAATGTGATCAGGGATGCGGTCACCTACACTGAGCACGCCAAGCGCAAGACGGTCACTGCCATGGATGTGGTGTTCGCTCTGAAACGGCAGGGCAGCACTCTCTACGGAATCGGCGGTTGAACAATTTGACCCTTTCCAGCAAACACAAAACAAAGGCTCTTCTCAGAGCCACCCACCGCCTCACAGTGACCGAGAAATGGGAGCTGGGATAGGCTGTTTAGAACAGTTCAATCAATCTGAAATATTTCAGATTTCCAGCATTCGCAGTATTTTACTTTTAATTCTTTGTTCAATCAATCTGCTGTGCTCGGGATGAAAAAAAATTGAATCCCCGAATTTGACATTTCATTTGTAGCAAGGATGTGCAGTGGATTTGATTTTCTAAACGGGCTGTGTTAACAGTGCCCGAGGCTCTACACTTAGTTATTTCCCCAGTCGACACATGCCCTCAGTGAAAAGCCACATCACTCCTCCAGAATCACTCATTGTTTTCATAGAATTTCAAAATGATTTCGCTGCAATGAGGGAATCCGGGAGTTTTGCAGCAGCCGTTGAATCGGTCACTGGAACCAGACCCACTTGTGATGTTATTTCTCCCGAGACGGTGTTTCCTGTACTGAAACTGACAGGGTTTGTGAAACTGATCAGTTTCAGCTCAATCATTCAGGGACCTGGAATTCCCACAGTTTGAGCCCGCGCTATCCAGAGCCCACTTCTGATTGGTCACCCACGTCTCATTCACATGTCTTAACCAAACGCAGAGCCTCGAATTAGAAAATACAGCAAATCACTGGCTTAAATTGGCAGAAAGTTTGAATTCGAAAAAGCCGCCAATTTCAGTGTCGGAAAGAAGCGAATTAATGGCGTTAGTTTAAAGCTGTTCTTAAAATCGGGCCAGCACTTTGTGCTGATAAAAGCGGAATAAAAGAAGCTTTTGATAGATTATATATATTACGAAGTTTTAATCTGTAATTTTTTTGTCTACTTTTCTGTACATGGCGGTAAGACTCTATTCAGCAATCTGTAACGGGACAAATAACTCACTCAGTGTGGAATTAATAAATTAGACAGGTTTTGGGGTGACAGTGAGAAATCACTGAAACAGATGCTTAAACATTTGAAATAGTTCTCATTCGGTCCTGTTACTGGCATTTTATAATCAGACAGTAACCAGCCCTTTCACAGAGACTGTGGGTGGCTCTGAAAAGAGCCTTTGGTTTATTTGATGACATTTCGGCCGCTTTACTTTTTCTGGGAGCTCTGAGCGCTGGTTTTCTTGGGCAGCAGCACGGCCTGGATATTAGGCAGCACCCCGCCCTGAGCAATAGTCACTCCCCTCAGCAACTTGTTGAGCTCCTCATCGTTGCGGACGGCAAGCTGCAGGTGTCTGGGGATGATGCGGCTCTTCTTGTTGTCCCGGGCCGCGTTCCCGGCCAGCTCGAGGATTTCAGCAGTCAGATACTCGAGCACAGCAGCCAAATAGACCGGGGCTCCGGCACCCACACGCTCAGCATAGTTGCCCTTTCTCAAGAGCCTGTGAACACGGCCCACCGGGAACTGCAGTCCGGCCCGGGAAGACCGAGACTTGGCCTTGGCCCGAGCTTTGCCGCCGGTCTTTCCTCTTCCAGACATTTCCACAATCTCGCAAATACTTTCACAAAGAATGGATAACTTCCGCCGCATTCACTTTACTTATAGCCTGAAAACTCTCCCCATTGGCCGGTACTTAATTCACCTCATTTGCCTATATTCTTCACCAATCAGGTCACTGACAACAGAGGTGGGCGGGGTTTACCGCCAAAACATCAGAAGCAGAAAATTTGTCAATTTCAAAAAGACCGCCAATTTCATTGTCAGAAAGGAGCGGATTAAAATAAATGTCATCCTGAGTCAAATATTTAAAATCCTTTGTCTTTATTTTGTTCTATTCAACTTTTTCCGTCACGAATTAAGACGCGGGTTTAAAATGTTGTTTAAATTGTGGATCTTTCTCCAATCGCTTTCAAACTGTCCCGGGAGGTACTAAATCCCTGTTCACAGCATTTCCCTGAAGGGAAACATTCAGTTTATCTTCAATCAGAGCCCAGTGTCCTTCTCTGAAAAGAGGAAGCAGGATCGAGTCCTCAAAGTGCCCTTGGTCTGCTGTGTAATAATCCCATTCCGGGCTGTTTCAGTGCGGAGAGTTACTGTTAATAAAATTATGAATCAGTTCACATTTCAGGAATAGAGTGAAGGGACTGAGGTCTGACCCTTACCGCTGAAAGCAGCTGTTAATGCGGTCATTCAGGGGCTGTGTAAAACAACAATAACAGCTTTAAGCAAAAAAGGAAAGGCGGATGAGCGGATTATGGGTTTGAGTTCGGTTTCTGGGACAGCAGACAAAAACACAGCAGTGGGACATTTATTATGTTACACATTGTCTTAAAATGATTTCATAGAGATGTTCGGATGCAGCTTTTTCAGAGAGATTGTGGGTGGCTCTGAAAAGAGCCGTTGTGTTTGGGATGTTTTTCAGTCCATTGTGCAGTTTCACTTGGATCTGGTGTACTTGGTCACCGCCTTTGTCCCTTCCGACACGGCGTGCTTGGCCAGCTCCCCGGGCAGCAGCAGGCGCACGGCGGTCTGGATCTCCCGGGAGCTGATGGTGCTGCGCTTGTTGTAATGGGCCAGGCGGGAAGCCTCACCCGCGATGCGCTCGAAAATCTCGTTCACAAACGAGTTCATGATACTCATGGCATTGGAGGAGATGCCGGTGTCGGGGTGAACCTGCTTCATCACTTTGTAGATGTAGATGGAGTAACTCTCCTTCCTCGACTTTCTCCGCTTCTTGCCGCCCTTTGCTGACGGTTTATCTAAGGTTTTCTTGGCGCCCTTCTTAGCAGCTGCTTTCTTTTTCTCCTCAACCATCTTCAGTTTCAATTTCAGACTCAGAAATAAACCAAACCCCTTCCGAGTGCGGATTAAATAGACAATCCCACAGCTCTATGCTAATGAGGGATGGGGAAAAGTAAAGATTGTGATTGGGTGATTTGGAATGATGTCCCAACGATTTAATATTGTAATTCGACATTTGGTCTCTTTCGCCATCCAATCAGATTAAATATTTGCAACCAATCACAAATTCCCTTACTGCAATCAGGAAGTATATTTCACAAAGACTCTCTCCAGCCCCAGTTTCTATTGAAAGAGCTGCTCCCTGTGTGGAGCTTCCTGGAAATGTCCTGGCTGTTGTTAGGAGGACACTTATTGACTGATTCTGTGTCGTTGTGTCTCTGCTATTGCATGTGAGTGTGCAATTAATTTCCTTTTTAGTCTCGGCTACTGTGTTTGAGTGTCTTATGTAATTTGGTAACTCAGTCTCTGGTGCTGTATGGATTCATTCTGTCTCTGCCAGGTACTGTGTTTGAGTGTGAGGAGATGAGGTGGAGTGTTGCGGCAAGGAAGATGGAAAAGAGCATTGGTGCGATGACACAGCCTTACTTGACCCCAGTTTGCACTCGGATTGGGTCAGTGATAGATCCGTTGGCAAGGATTACAGCTTGCATGTCGTAGTGCAGTATGTTTGAGGAGGACATTCCATAATCCCTCTTGGTTGGGAGAGTCGAAGGCCTTTGTCAGGTCAGAGAAGGCCATGGATAAAGGTTGCTGCTGCTCCCTACATTTTCTTGAAGTTGTCTTGCTGTGAAGATTATGTTCACTGTGCCTGTTGATGGACAGAATCCACATTGTGATTCCAGTAGGAGCTCTTCAGCCACGGGGAGGAGGCAGTTGAGAAGGACTCTTGTGATGACCTTCCCTGTGGTGGACAGCAGCGATACCCCTCTATAGTTAACACAGTCGGTCTTGTCAAATTTTTTTAAAGATGATCACAATTACCGCATCGCGGAGATCCCCTGTCATGCTCTCCTCCTTCCAGATGAGGGAAATGAGACATGTATTTGTGTCAAGAGTGCTTCTCTGCCATATTTTAGAATTTTTATGTGAATTCTATCTATTCTGGCAGTCTTATTTTTTTTTGGCTATCCATCTCTAACGTCATGTGTGAATGTGGGATTCATTCTGTACCTGTCACTCACTGGTACTTTGTGAAAGTGTGAGTTATATTCTGTATCTGTCAGTCTTCAGTATTGTATGTGAGTGTGGAATACATTCTGTCAGTGGCACTGTGTGTGAGTATTTGATTCATTCTGTCAGTCTCTGGAATGTTATGTGATTTGGGACTTAGTCTGAATCTGTCAGTGGTTCTGTATGTGTGGAATTCAAGCTATATCTGTCAGTATCTCAGTGTGTGTGTGAGTTCATTCTTTATCTGTCAGTCTCTGGTGATTTATGTGAGTTTGGCAGTCACTGAATCTGCCAGGTACTGTAGGAATATTTGAGAATGATTTTGTATGTGTCAGTCTTTGCTACTACATAGGAGTGTGGGATTAATTCTGTATCTGTCAGTCTTTGGTAGTGTGTGTGATTGTGGGATGAATTAATTCGCAGTCATTGGTGCCCAGTATGAATGTGGAAATCATTCTGTAACTCAGTCTAATATTGTTATGTGAGGGTAGGAATCACGTGTATCTTTCGATCCCGGGTGCTGATTGTGAGCATGGGATTCATTCTGTACCTGTCGGTGGTACTGTATCTATCTGTGGGATTAATTCTGTACCTTTCAGTTACTGGTATTGCGTATGAAAGTGGGATTAATTCTAGATCCGCCACACATTGGTTGTGTGTGTGTGTGTGTGTGTGTGTGTGTGTGTGTGTGTGTGTGTGTGTGTGTGTGTGTGTGTGTAAGAACATAAGAAGATACGAAATAGGACAGGAGTAGACCATTTGGCCCATCAAGCCTGCTCCGCCACTCAATAAGATCATGGTTGTTCTGATTGTGGCCTTAACTTCACTTTCCTGCCTGCCCCCATAACCATTGACTCTGTTGTAGATCAAAAATCTGTCTTTCGCTGCGTTGAATATATTCAATGACACACAGAAATTACTGTATACTTCCCACCTGCATTAGACCTTCAGAAATGTATTACCTCACATTTGTCCGAATTAAACTCCATCTGCCATTTCTCCACCCAATTCTCCAACCAATCTATATCCTGCTGTATCCTCTGACAATCCTCATCACTATCCGCAACTCCACCAACCTTTGTGCCGTCCGCAAACTTACTAATCAGACCAGCTACATTTTCCTCCTAATCATTTATATATCCTACAAACAGCAAAGGTCCCAGCACTGATCCGTGCGGAACACCACTAGTCACATCCCTCCATTCAGAAAAACACCCTTCCACTGCTACCCTCTGTCTTCTATGAACGAGCCAGTTCTGTATCCATTTTAACTTTCCCTCTCTGTCTCTCCCTCTCTCTCCTTCTATCTCTGTCTATCTCTCTGTTCCTCCATCTGTCCTTCCCTCTCTGTCACTCCATCTCTCCCTCTCTCCTTCTCTCTGCCTCTACCTCTCGCTCCTTCCCTCTCTCTGTCCCTCCATCTGTCTTTCTCCCTCTGTCACTCCTTCTCTATCTGTCTATCTCAGTCTCTACTTCTCTCTCTGTCCCTCCATTTGACTTTGCCTCTCTGTCACTCCATCTCTCTCCTATCTCTGTCTCTCTCCAGCTATCCCTCCATCTGTCCTTCCCTCCCTGTCACTCCATCTCTCCCATTCTCTCTCTGTCTCTCACTTTGTCCCTCCATCTATCTTTCCCTCCATGACACTCCCTCTCTCTCCTTCCATCTCTGTCTTTCTCGCTGTCTCTCCATCTGTCTTTCCCTCCCTGTCACTCCCTCTCTTTCATTCCATCTCTGCCTCTCTCTCTGTCTCTCCATCTGTCTTTCCCACTCTGTCTCTCCCTCTCTCTACTTCTCTCTCTCTTTGTTTCTCTCTCTGTCCCTCCATCTGTCTTTCCCTCCCTGACACTCCCTCTCTTTCCTTCCATCTCTGTCTCTCTCTCTGTCCCTCCATCTGTCCTTTCCTCCCTGACACTCCCTCTCTCTCCTTCTATCTCTGTCTCTCCGTCTCTCTCTGTCTCGCTCCCTTTCTCTCCAACTGCCTTTCCCTCTCTGTCTCTCCCTCTCTCTCCATCTCTCTCTGACTCTGCCTCTCTGTCTGTCTCTCCATCTGTCTTTCCCTCTCGGTCACTCCCTCTCTCTCCTTCTCTCTCTGTCCCTCCATCTGTCTTTCCGTCTCTGTCTCTCTCCTTCAGTCTCTATCTCTCTCTCTATCTCTCCATCTGTCATTCCCTCCCTGTCACTCCTTCTCTCTCTGTCTCTCCATCTGTCTTTCCCTCTCTGTCTCTTCCTCTCTCTCCTTCTATCTCTCTCTTTCTCTCTGTCTTCCCATCTGTCCTTCTCTCCCTATCAATCCCTTTCTCTCCTTCCATCTCTGCCTCTCTCTCTCTGTCTCTCCATCATTCTTTCCCTCTCTGCGTCTCCCTCTCTCTCCTTCTGTCTCCGTCTCTCTCTATTCCTCCGTCTGTCCTTCCCTCCCTGTCTCTCCCTCTCTCTCCTTCTAACTCTCTCCTTCTCTCTTTCTCTCCCTCTGTCTTTCCCACCTTGACACTCCCTCTCTCTCCTTCTAACTCTGTCTCTCTCTCTAACCCTCCATCTGTCCTTCTCACCCTGTCACTCCATCTCTCTCCCTGTCTCTCTCTCTCTGTCAATCCATCTGTCATTCCCTTCCAATCACTCCCTCTCTCTCCTTCCATCTCTGCCTCTCTCTCTCTCTGTCTCTCCATCTGTCTTTCCCTCTCTTTCTCTCCCTCTCATTCCTTCCATCTCCATCTATCACTCTCTGTCTTTTATTGTGACTTTCCCTCTCTGTCTCTCCCTCTCTCTCCTTCTATCTCTGTCTCTCTTTCTGTTCCTCCATCTGTCTTTCCCTCACTGTCACTCCCTTTCTCCTTCTCTTTCTCTTTCCCTCCATCTGTCTTCCCCTCCCTGTCTCTCCATCTCTCTCCTTCTCACTCTGTCTTTCTCTCTTTGTCTCTCCATCTGTCCTTCCCTCCCTGTCACACCGTCTCTCTCCTTCTCTCTCTGTCTCTCTCTCTCTGTCCCTTCTTCTGCCTTTCCCTGCCTGACACTCCCTCACTCTCCTTCTATCTCTGTCTCTCTCTCTGTCCGTCTCCCTCTGCCCCTCCATCTGTCTTTCCCTCCCTGACACTCCCTCGCTCTCTTTCTATCTCTGCCTCTCTCTCTGTCACTCTCTCTCTGTCTCTCCATCTGTCTTTCCCTCCCTGTCACTCCCTCTCTCCCCTTCTAGCACTGCCACTCTCTCTGTCTCTCTCTCTCTGTCCCTCCATCTATCTTTCCCTGTCTGTTTCTCCCTCTCTCTCCTTCCATCTCTGCCTCTCTCTCCCTGTCCCTCCATCTGTCTTTCCCTCTCTGTCTCTCTCTCTCTCTCTCCTTCTCTCTCTGTCTCTCTCTCTGTGTCTCTCCATCTCTCTTCCCCACCGCCTGTCACTCCCTCTCTCTCCTTCTATCTCTGTCTCTGCCACTCTCTCTGTCTGTCTCTCTTGTCCCTCCATCTGTCTTTCCCTCTCTGTTTCTCCGTCTCTCTCCTTCTCTCTCTCCTTCTCTCATTCTCTTTGCCTCTCTCTCTCTGTCCATCCATCTGTCTTTCCCTCTCTGTCTCTCCCTCTCTCTCCTTCTATCTCTGTCTCTCCATCTGTCTTTCCCTCACTGTCTCTCCCTCTTTCTCCTTCTCTCTCTGTCCCTCCATCTCTCTACTTCTATCTCTGTCTGTCTCTCACTCTGTCCATCCATCTGTCTTTCCCTCTCTGTCTCTCCATCTCTCTCCTCTCTCTGTCTCTTTCTTTGCTCCTCCATCTGTCTTTCACTCTCTGTCTCTCCGTCTCTCTCCTTCTCTCTCTCTCTCTGCCTCTCTCTCTCTCTCCTTCTATCTCTGTCTCTCCATCTGTCTTTCCCTCTCTGTCTCTCCCTCTCTCTCCTTCTCTCTCTGTCTCTCTCTCTGTCCCGCCATCTGTCCATCAGGCTCCTCGATGTCACACTCGGTCAAACACGGCTTTGGTGTTCAGGTCAGTCTCTCTTCCCAGTAGCAGACAGGAGTGAATCGTTCCCTTTGACCAGTTGTACACTGAACAAGCTGTGCTTCTTCACAGCCTGATACAGGACTGTACACGGCCGATTAATATAGCCCATCAAACACTTCCAGAACAGGTTCAGCACAGATTAGGAACAGAGTACAGTTCCTTCAACATTCTCTCTCTGTCTCTCCCTCCTGCTATCTCTGACATTAGGAGAGAGACAGAGGGAGAGAGGGTTAGTTATAAAGGCAGAGAGAGGGCTGTGGAGAGGGACAAATTTGGAGAGAGAGAGATTGTTGAGGTGGATGAAAAGGATAATGTAAGATATTTTAATTTGATGTAATCTTTCACTGCTGTGGACACAAATATGTAAGAGATAGATATGGAGAGAAAAAAAACGTCGGGAGAGGGGGAAATGTCGATGATGTTGGGGCCCAGGAAGATACTTTTGATGATCCAGAAGAAATAGCCTCCATTTTAAACATCCAGTGAGCTATTCCACTGTGGGAGCCATCACACCCTCATGATATTGTTTGTGGAAATTTCATGCTGGATTATTGGTTAATTTTTAAACCTGTGATTGATAGATTCTTGTTAAACAAAGATAGTAAGAGATAAGGGGCAAAGGCAGGATATATGGTGTAAGATAGATCACAGATCAGCCCTGATCTCATTGAATGCCGGAACAGGGTTGTGGGGTTAAATTACATCCAATATCCGATGTTAAATATCCTTCTTTCTCTGTCAGTCACCCTGTCAGTCTATGTCTCTCTGTCTAAACTAAATGGTACAATGTTAAAATGGGTGAAGGAACAGAGAATCCTTCCCCATCCAGGAGCTGACAGTGTCTCTCTCTCTCTCTCTCTACCCCCTCTCTCACTCCCCCCTTTTTGCTGTCTCTCTTTCTCTTTCAATCCTGATTCTCGGAATCCTTCTTGGTTGAATAGTACCCTGAAATGTTTCAGTCTCACTGTTGCAAGGAACAAGTCACATTTCTGTGGTATTTTCGATATCTTAATGATTCAATTTGGAGCTTGGATTGTGTCAGGTAAGTGTGGTTTCTCAATCAGACATTTCTGCATTGTGGAACTGTCAGTTATCTGTGCAGGGACAGGATATCAGGGTGTCTGAATGGAGTTGAAGATTTTGGTTGCTTGAATAGGGTGTGAATTAGATTGTGGATTGTGTCCCTGAAGGTATTTAAGCCGATGTCCTGAGAGAATGAAGTGGTTTACCAATGTCTGAATAACATCAAAGTCTTCAGACACATGAAAGAACAAGATTGGAGACAATACACAAAAGCTGAGACAGTCAGGTCACAACAGGAGGATGGTGAATGTCTTTTACAGTTTGTAATCTGAAAGCCTGAGCTAATGACTGAAAAAGTAGGAGTTCAAATCCCACATTGGGCTCTTGTGAATTTGAATTTCTCTGAAAATAAAAAATAACTCTGGAATAATAAATCGTCCAGGATGAAATGATTCAATCTCACTGCTCTTACACTGATTTACCTTCAAGTAGCGCTTTCCAGTCCACCTTTTCTAAATCACCTTCCACCGGCCCAGCTTCATTCCCTAAAACTAAGTGTCAAACTGACCCATCTCTTGTTGACCTTGCTACGTACTGGCCTAAAAAACTTCCCCTGAATGTATATTTTGAATTCTGTATCCTTGATACCTTTTACACTAGTCTCAGTTATCAATGCACTAGTTAGGTCTGCACTAGACCCTGTCTCTGTTTATATTACACATGGACCTGTCTCTGCTATAAAAATGGTTTAAAAAGTGGAGAGCAAACCCTCCAATTTATACACTCGATCCGAAGAAATAGGAGCAGGAGTAGGCCATTCAGCCTCTTGAGCCTTTTCTGTCAGTCAATATGATCATGATTGATCTGATAGTGACTTTAACTCCATTTTCCTGCCTGCCCCCCATAACCCTTGACTCCCTTGTAAATTCATTGACCCAACCTCCACTGCTCTCTGGGGAAGAGAATTCCAAAGCCGAACCAACCTCTGGGAGAAAGAAGTCTTCCTTAGCTCAGTCTTAAATGGCAGACCCTTTATTTTTAAACGGTGCCCCCTACTTCAAGACTCCTCCACAAGGGAAACATCCTCCCAACATCCGCCCTGTCAAGTCCCCTCAGAATCTTGTATGTTTCAATAAGATCACCTCTCATTCTTCTAAACTCCAATGAGTATAGGCCCAACCTGTTCAACTATTCCTCATAAGATAACCCCTTCATCCCAGGAATCAGCCTAGTGAACCTTCTCTGAACTGATTCTAATGCATCCAGGCCTGACCATTTATTCACTTTCAAAGATGCGAAACACCTTAATATTTCCCTCGCACCCTGTTTATCCCATCCAATATTTCACACTCCTCCTCTTTAACTACAATGTCTGCATAGTTCCCCCTCTTTTATAAAGACGGATACAGAGTATTCATTCAGAACCATGCCCACATCTCCCACCTCCATACACACATTCCCTTTTTGGTCCCTAATACTCTATCCTTAGTTATCCTCTTGCTCTTCATGTATTTATAAAACATCTTTGTGCTTTCCTTGATTTTACTTGGTAATATTATTTTCCGACTATCTTTTTGCTTTCCTAATTTTCTTTTTAATTTCACCCTTGCACTTTCTTCACTCCCCTCGGCTTTCTGCGGTATTGAGCTCTCGGTATCTGACATAAGCTTCCCTTTTGTGCCTTATTCCACCTGGTTTGATTCTTGCTATCTAAGGGGCTCTAGATTTGGGAGTCTCACCCTGTTTGTCTTTGTGGGAAAATATTTGTTCTCAACCCTCTCAGGGAGTCGAGGGTTCTGCAGAGCAGGCCTGAAAGAGGAGTTGAGTGTTGGGACAGATCAGTCATGATATTATTGAATGGCAGGGCAGGCTCGAGGGGCTGAATGGCTGACCCCTGCTCCTACTTCTTGTGTTCTTGTGTCCAGTTCAATATCTCCTTTAGTGACTTGGTGCCAAATTGTTATTATTTTTTATTCATTTGTTGGATGTGTTCATTACTGGCTATGCCAGCATTTTATTGCCCATCACCAATTGCCGTTGCACCTTCTTGAACCGCTGCAGTCCATGTGGGGTAGGTACACCCACAGTGCTGTGAGGAAGTGAGATCCAGGATTTTGACCTAGTGACAGTGAAGGAATGGTGATATAGTTCCAATTCAGGATGGTGTGAGACTGGAAGGGAAACTTGCAGGTGGTGGTGTTCCCATATGTGTTTCCTGTTTGTTTGCTCTCTCTCCCCCTCATTATTTCTAGACCTCCCTGTCCTTCTGTCCCTCTCTGTCATGGGAACCTAAGAACAGAAGGAAATGGGTGCAGGCACAGAGAGACCTGGGGATGTCTGTGCACAAATTGAAGGTGGCAGAGATAGTTGAGAAAGTGGTTAAAAGGCGGATGGGATCCAGGCTTTGTAAATAGAGGCTTGGAGTATAAAAGCAAGGAGGTTATGATGAAGCTTTATAAAACACTGCTTCATCCTCATCTAGTATTGTGTCCAATTCTGGACACCGTGCTTTAGGTAGGATGTGGAGGCATGAGAGAGGATGCAGCAAAGATTCACGAGCAAGGTTCCAGGATGAGGGACTTCAGTTGTGTGGATAGATTGGAGAAGCTGGGGTTGTTCTCTTTGTCTTTCTCTGTCTTCCTCTCTCTATCTCTCCCTCCTGCTATCTCTGACACGAGGAGAGAGACGGAGGGAGAGGGGGTTAGTTATGAAGCGAGGAGAAAAAGACCAACAAATTGAGCAACCATTTCAGTCGGAGAAAAGCCAATAACAATCACAAGCTGATGGAGGGACGGGAAATCATTTACGAAGGGACAGAGTATCTGATCACACCCGGGATGGTGTAATGAATGCCAACAAAGCCCCATTTCAGCCTGCAATATGAAAAGGAGGGAGAGAGAGCTGAGAGGGAATGAGTTAATTTTGACTGAGTTAATGAGGGGGCAATGGCGTCCTGCGCCTCCCATAATGCCCCGCGAGTGGGAACGGCCCCTTTCTGCGGGACAGGCCGCGCTGCACTCTGGGAGGATGCTCCGCACATGCGCATCTCCACAAGAGCGTTAACCGCCGCTTTTTTATATTCTCCCCCGGCTCAGACATTCAACTTTCCTCCATTGAGATCGACAGCTGAAGCCGCTTCTCCTTTTCCTTTCAGCTGCTGTTTGCGGAAAGAGCGGCCGGCGGGTGACGTCACGCAAACATGGCGGCTGATGACACCTCCCTCCCTCCAGGGCGTCAGTGAGGTCTCATTGGCTGCCTCGCCCCACGTGTCTGGAGGTCAAGGGGTCAAAAGCTGCCTCTGGCCTCCGCGCAGCCGCGGTTTAGGCGACTTGTAACCCCGCCCCTGGGGTGGGGGAGGGGGTGTCAGCACCAGACTCTTAAAGGGACCCTGCACCACCAGAACTGTCCCAAACTCTTAAAGGGACCCAACATGGACAGAAAGAGCAAGAGAGTTGGAGAGCAAGTAACAGAGAGGGAAATAGAAAAGAGAGAGTGATGGGGAGAGAGAGAGAGGAAGAAATGAGCTTGAAAGAATCATAGAGAGATGGAGAGACTGAGAGAAAATAGGTGAGAGGGAGAGAGTGAGAGAGCAAGAGATGGTGAGAAATGGAGGGAGAATCTCCTCAATTGGACAGAGATGGAGGGAGAGTGATAGAGAGATGGAGAGACTGTGAGAAAATAGGTGAGAGGGAGAGAGTGAGAGAGCAAATGGTGAGAAATGGAGGGAGAATCTCCTCAATTGGACAGAGATGGAGACAGAGTGATAGAGAGATGTGAAGAGAGATCAAAGAGAAAGGAAGGTGGAGAGTGAGGGAGAGGTAGAGTTTGAGAGTGAGGAAACAGATAAATGGAAAGATAAAGGTGAGGAGAGAGTAACAGAGCAGAAGAGAGAGAGAGAGGGAGAGATGGAGAGAGAGAGTGGGAAGGAAAATGAGAAGTTAGAGGAAAAAAGCAGACACAGGGTGTACAGAAAGTGTGAAAAATGAGTGAGAGATCGAGTGTCCGTCAGAGAGAGAGGGAACGTCCGGGATATTTGTGGGCAGAGAGAGAGGCAGATAGTGTGTGTGTGTGAGAGAGAGAGAGAGAGACATCAGCACACGTTCACAGGAAAGAAAGTCTCGCCATGTCAAACAGTCATTTAATTGGGTGCACAACCAGACAAAAGTAACTTTATCCCCGGGAGAATGAGTGGAGTCAGACATATAAAAACAGATTGCAGGTTAATGCCCAGATAAGCTTGATTAAAGATTAAAATTTGCAGAGAGAAATCACCCAGTAATCCTAGTTGCAACCCATTGGACTCAATACAATGGTCCAAAAATATTATCACTGTCAATCAAACAATTTCATCAGCTCAACAACCAACAGTGAAATGATCCACAAACTGCAGTGTTCAATGATTCAAGGAAGATTACAGAGCATGAGAGAGAACATAAAGACAGACAGAGAGTATTTGTTTAGCTTCTCTGCCATTGTCCTATGATGAGAGGCTGAGTAAATAGGACCTGTATTCTCTGCAGTTTAGAAGAATGAGAGGCGATCTCATTGAAACATATCAGATTCTAAAGGGACTGGATAGGGTGGACACTGAGAGATTATTTCTGCTGGTCGGGAAATGAAAGTCTCCCTTATCCCTTCCTAACCAGCTTATCCACCTGTCCTGTCAGCCTCAGGAATCAGTGAACATTCACTCCAAGGTCCCGCTGTTCACAGACACAGAGATAATGTTGGAGACAGTCATGTTGTTAGGTTAGATCAAAAGTGCAAACGACAAATGTTATCATAGTTTGATGTAATCCTGCGTACACAGAGGTACAAGAAATAGGTGTAGAGTGTGAAACACCAGGAGAGAGGGAGGAATATAGATGGAGAGAGGGTAACAGTGAGAAAGGGAGAGATATGCATGGAGAGAGAAGTGGAGAGCTACTCTTACTGGTAATCTCTCTCCATTTCCGTCTTCCCCTCTCTCTTACTGACTCAATCAATCACTAGTTCCCCTCTCTGCTACTCTCTCCTTGTTTATTTCTCTCTCTGTACCCTCTTAATCTCAATCTCTCACTGTGTCATACCTTCCAGGATGCTGCACACAGCTTTGCGGGAATGCTGACCGACAATCTCCATCCCGATCTCTTCCTCTTTCTCTCTGGTAATCTCTCCCCATTGCTATCCTTCCCTCTCCCTGTTCTTCCCTCTCTATATCTATCCCTGTCTTTCTCACTGTTACTCTCTCCATCTGGATGGAGGAGAAAGCGAGGCATATATACAGGCAGCTTTTCTCTGTATCTAACCCCACACTGTACCTTCCCTGGGAGTGTTTTATAGAACAGAGAAGACAGAGATTTACTCAATAGCTAACTAATAGCTTGGCAGCATTTGATGGGACAGTGTAGACGGAGCTTTACTCTATATCCCCGGAATTTAGAAGGGTAAGGGGTGATCTGATCAAAGTTTAAAGTGGTGGATGGGGTACCAATCAGGTGGACTGCTTTGTCCTGGATGGTGTCGAGCCTCTGGAGTGTTGCAGATGTTACACTCATCCAGGCAAGTGGAGAGATACCATCACACACCTGACTTGTATCTGGCAGGTGGTTGAAAGGCTTTGGGGAGTCAGGGGGTGAGTCACTTGTAGCCACAGTACTGATATGATGACTTCAGCTCAGTTCCTGGTCAATGTCTCCCTAGGATGTTGATGCTGGGGGATTCAGCGATGGGATAATGCTTTGAATGCCATGGGGAGGTGGTTGGATTCTCTCTTGTTACAGATGGTCATTGCCTGTCTGTGTGTGTTTTTCTGTGCTCTGGGACCAATTTCCTCATGGGGAGGTCATAATGCTGCATCATAATTGATTAGTTCACGAAAGGAATGCTGATGGAATGAACGGGACAGGGACAGAGTGGATACAACATTGGCTAAGGGACAGGACACAGAGAGTAGTGGTGAATGGTTGCTTCAGACCGGAGGGCGGTATCTTTGACTGACATAATCTTATACACTTCTATTCAATCTCCCCTCTCTCTCCTTTGTTCTCAGGAGATCAAACCCAGCTTTTCCAACCTAACCTTGTAGCTAAATTCCCCATCTCTGAAACCATTCTGGAAAATCTCTGCACCCGCTCAAGGAACCTCACATCCTTCCTAAAGTCTGGTGACCAGAACTGGACACAGTTCTCCAGTTGGGGCCGAAATAGAGCTTTATAAATGTTCAGCATAACCTCCCTGCTTTTGTACTCACTGTATACAGTGTACATTGTGGTACAGTGGTATTCCCCAGGGCTTTGGATTAGGACCACTGATCTTTTTGATATATATTAATGACTTGGACTTGGGTTTACAGGACATAACTTCAACATTACACCATCTGCAATGTAATAAACAGAGAAGGGAATAGTAGTAGTAAATCTCTGTCTTCTCTGTTTTATAAAACACTGTCAGGGCAGGTACAGTGTGGGGTTCAGGAGGATAGAGGCAGTCTGGTGAAATGGTCAGACACATGGCAGGTTAACTTTAATGCTGAGAAATGTAAAATGATGCATTTAGGAAGGAAGGCTGAGGAGAAGCGATACAAACTAAATAGTACAATGTTAAAATGGGTGCAGGGACAGAGAGATCGGGAATCTGGAGAGATCTGCGTCAGTTTTTATATCTGAAAGATTCAATTTGGGGCTTGGAGTCTTGTCAGTTGAATTTAGCTTCATCCTGAAAAGTGTTAGCAAACGTGTTGGGAAATGTGTCAAAAGCTGTTTCCACTCAGACATTCCTGCATTGTGGAAGTGTGAGCTATCTTTGCAGAGACAGGAACTAGAGTTGTTTGAATGGACCTGCAGGTTTTAGTTGATGCAATAAGGTGAGAATTTGAATTGTGTCCCTTCCAGATACACAGAATTGAAGGTATTTGCAGAACACAACATGAAGTAGTTTACCAATGTCTGACAAACTTCAAAGACTTCAGACACATGGAAGAGAGGCAAAGGGAACAATATACAAAACCTGAGACAGTCAGACAACAGCAGTAGGAAAATGAATCTCTTTTTATGGGTTTTAATTTGAAGGCCTGAGTTGATGATTGAAAAAGCAGGATTTCAAATCCCACACAGGGTTGTTGTGAATTTGAATTCTATTTTTTCGATAAGAAAACATAAATCTGGAGTTAAAAAGCCTCTTGGTTGGAATGATTCACTCCTGTCTACTAGTGCAAAGCCCGTGTGTGTCTCAGTTTTGCTGTATTTATTAACGATTTAAGATGATGAGGTAGAATGCAACATACCCAAGTTTACCAATGACACAAAAATAGGCAGCATTCAAAGCAGTGTAACCGGAAGCATCAAATTACAAAGAGATATTAATATCTTAAATAAATGGGCAAAACTGTGGTAGTTAGATTTCAATGTCAGAAAATAAAGACTAGAACAGAGTACTTTATAAATGGTGTAAAGCGAGAAACAATGGAGGTTCAAAGAGACTTTGTGGGGGTCCATGTCCATTTGAGTGCAGTGTAGATTTACTGGAATGATAACTGGACTCCAAGGGTTAAATTACGAGGTGATATTGCACAAACTAGGGATTTATTGCCTGGAATTTAGGAGGATCATGGTGATTTGTTCAAATATGTTGAGATATTAAGGGGAACTGATGGGGTAGTTTGGGAGAAACTATTTCAGCAGCTTGGGAACATAGGAACAGGAGTAGGCCATTCAGCCCATCGAGCCTGCTCCGCCATTCAATACGATCATGGCTGATCATCCACTTCAATGCCTTTTTCCCAGACTGAGTTTCCACAGCCCACTGGGGTAGAGAATTCCAAAGATTCACAGCCCTCTGAGCAAAGACATTTCTCCCCATCTCTGACCTAAGTGGCTTCCCCTTTATTTTGAAATTGTGTCCCCTGGTTCTAGAATCCCGAACCAAAGGAGACATCTTACCTGCATCTAACCTGTCTATCCCTTTAAGTATTTAGTATGTTTCAGTAAGATCACCCGGGCGGCACAGTGGCGCAGTGGTTAGCACCGCAGCCTCACAACTCCAGGGACCCGGGTTCGATTCCGGGTACTGCCTGTGTGGAGTTTGCAAGTTCTCCCTGTGTCTGCGTGGGTTTTCTCCGGGTGCTCCGGTTTCCTCCCACAAGCCAAAAGACTTGCAGGTTAATAGGTAAATTGGCCATTATAAATTGTCACTAGTACAGGTAGGAGGGAGGGAAATATAGGGACAGGTGGGGATATTTGGTAGGAATATGGGATTAGTATAAATGGGTGTTTGATGTTCGGCACAGGGCCTGTTTCATTGCTGTCTCTCTAATCGAATCACCTCTCATTCTTCTCATGAGTTTAGGCCCAACCATTAATTAATGTTCAACCATTCCTCAGAAGACAACCCCTTCATCCCAGGGATCAGCCGAGTGAACCTTCTCTGAACTGGTTCCAATGCATCCAGGCCTGACCATTTATCCACTTTGAAAGTTGCCAAACACCTTAATATTTCCCTCTCACTCTGTTTATCCCATCCAATATTTCACACTCCTCCTCTTTAACTACAATGTCTGCATAGTTCACCCTCTTTTATGAAGACAGAGACAAAGTATTCATTCGGAACCATGCCCACATCTCCCACCTCCACACACACATTCCCTTTTTGGTTCCCTAATACTCTATCCTTAATTATCCTCTTGCTCTTCATTTATTTATAAAACATCTTTGTGATTTTTTTTGATGTAATGGTAATATTATTTTCCGGCCATTTCTTTGCTTTCCTAATTTGATTTTTAATTTCACCCTTGTACTTTCTACACTCATCTCGGCCTCTGTGGTATTGAGCTCTCGGTATCCGACATAAGCTTCACTCTTGTGCCTTATCGTACCCGGTTTGATCCTTGACATCCAAAGGGCTCTAGATTTGGGAGTACCACCCTGTTTGTCTTTGTGTGAACATATTTGATATCAACCCTCAGTAACTCTCACTGCTCTGACACTGATTGACCTTCAAGTAGCTGTTTCCAGTCCACTTTGCTAAAATCCCCCATCCCTGGATCCACCATCCCCTCTGCTCCCTACAAAGGACTCTCACATCCTTCCTAAAGTGTGGTCACCAGAATTGGATGCACTGTTCTGGTCGTGGCCTAACCAGAGGTTTATAAACATTCAGCATTACTTTCATGCTTTTGTATTCAAAATCTCTATTTATGAAGCCCAAGATCCCATGTGCTTTGCTGACTACTTTCTCAATATGTCCTGCCACCTTCAAAGATGTATGTACATGTATCCCCAGGTCTCTCTGTCCCTGCACACTCCCTAGAACTGGGCCATTAAGTCTATATTCCCTCCCCCTATCCCTTCTGCACATCTCACATTTCCCTGTATTAAATTCATTCTGCCACTTGTCTGCCCATTCTGCTCACCTATCTATGTCCTGTTGTAGTCGATTGGTGTCACCCTCACTGTTTGCATCTCCTCCAAGTTCGTTAACGGCAAATATTAAAATTTTACAAGAAGCACTGACTTTTGGGGAACACTGCTGTCTCCCATCTTCCAGTCTGAAATACAACCATTTACCACAACTGGCTGTTTTCTGTCCTTTCACCAATTTTTGATCCAAGCTGACATTGGCTCTCCTATCCCATGAGCCTCAGTTTTGTTAACCAGAATTTTATGTGCTACTTTGTCAAACGCTTTCTTCAAATCCATATAAAATCCATTGCATTCCCTTCATCAACCTTCTCTGTTACTTCATCAAATTCTTGCTGGCTTTCCCTAAATAACTCAAACATCTCCAAGTGCCTGTTGATTTTTTTCTCTTTCAATGATTTCTCCAATTGTCCTTTTGAAAGCTACTATTGAATCTGTCTCCACCACTATCAGACATTGCATTTCAAATCTGAAGCACTTGTGTGGAAAAAAATCCTTTTCCTCATGTCACCAATGATTGTTTTTGCCGATCACCTTCAATCTGTGCTCTCTGGTGATCAATCCTTCAGCCATTGGAAGCACTTTCTCTTTATTTCCTCCATCTAAAGCTTTCATGATCTTATACACCTCGATCAAATCTCCTTTTAATCTTATCTGCTCTGAGGAGAACAAGCCCAGTTTCTCCAGTCTATCAGTGTAACTGTAATAATCTCATCCAGGAACCGTTCTAGTAAATCTCTTCTGTACATTCACCAAAGCCTCCATGTCTTTCCGAAAGTGTGGTTCCAGAATTGGACACAATACTGCAGCTGAGGACAAACTATTATTTTATAAATGTTTAGCATCACTTCCTGACTTTTACACTCTATACCTGTTTATAAAGCTCAGGATCCCATCGGCTTTATTAACCCATCAACAAAGGGGGAAAGTGTACCAGAACAATTGATCAGTTCCCTGAGACATGAATCCGTGAGTCGTTCCAAGGCTGGCGGGAGGGTTTAGAGAGAACCCCAAACTGGTCATTTTTTGAAGCAGAAAACCATCAATGCATTGGCAGGGATATTAATAAAGCCCTTCGGAAGACAGGAGGAGGCCATTCGTCCCCTCGAGACTGTCCTGCCCATTCATTCAGGTCATGGCTGATTTGCTCCTTATCCACAATGAGCTGTCTCGGCTCCGTAAACATTAATACCCTTTCCGAACAAATCTCTACCGACAATCAGGAATTAATGTCACTGCCTGTTAATACTGGGGAATTCCTTCCCTAAACCTCTCCGTCTCTCCATCTCTCATTCCTGCTTAAAGACGCTCCTTAAAACTAACCTCTTTGACCAAGCTTCTTGTCATCAGCCTTAATCTCATCTTCTGTGGGTTTGGTGTCAGATTTTGTTTCATAATGCACCCTCTGCAGTGTCTTTGGGATTTTTTATTCCTCACCTTCTCCTTCACTCCGTCACTCTCTCTCTCTCTTTCTCCTCCTCACCTCCAAGACAAGTATATCCTTCCTTCAGTACTGAGACCAGGGCTGTGCACAATACTCCAGGTGTGGGCTCACAGAGATACCATCACACACCTAACTTGTGTCTTGCAGGTGATGGAAAGGCTTCGGGGAGTCAGGGGGTTGAGTCACCTGTAGCCCAGTATTGATGTGATTTCTTCAGCTCAATTCCTGGTCAATGTTTCCCCAGGATGTTGACGCTGGGGGATTCAGCGATGGGATAATGCTTTGAATGCCAAGGGGAGGTGGTTGGATTCTCTCTTGTTGCAGATGGTCATTGCCTGGCACTTGTGTGACGTGAATGTTACTTGCCACTGGTCGGCCCAAACCTGAATGTTGTCCGGGTCTTGGTGCATGTGGCTCTGGATCTCTCCACAGATGCTGCTTGACCTGCTCAGTCTGTGCAGCATTTTCTGCTGGGATCTCAGCTGAAGATGGTTGGGCTGAGGACACTACCCTGATAAACTCCTGCAGTGAAGGCCTGGGACTGAGATGATTGACCTCCAACAACCACAGCCATCTTCCTTTGTGCTCGGTATGATTCCAACCAGTTGAGAGATTTCCTCCGATTCCCACTGACTTCAGTTTTACTCGGGCTCCTCGATGTCACACTTGGTCAAACGCTGCCTTGATGTTAAGGTCAGTCTCTCTTCCCAGTAGCAGACAGGAGTGAATTGTTCCCTTTGACCCATTGTACACTGAACAAGCTGTGCTTCTTCACAGCCTGATACAGGACTGTACACGGCCGATTAATGTAGCCCATCAAACACTCCCAGAGCAGCTTCAGCACAGCTTAGGAACAGAGTACAGTTCCTTCAACATTCTCTCTCTGTCTCTCCCTCCTGCTATCTCTGACATTAGGAGAGAGAAAGAGGGAGAGAGGGTTAGATATGAAGGCAGAGAGAGTGCTGTAGAGAGGGACAAATTTGGAGAGAGAGAGGTTGTTGAGGTGGATGAAAAGGATAATGTAAGATATATTAATTTGATGTAATCCTTCACTGCTGTGGACACAAACATATTAGAGATAGATATGGAGAGAGAAAAACATCTGGAGAGGGGGAAATGTAGATGAAGTTGGGGCCCAGGCGGATACTTTTGATGATCCAGAAGGAATAGCCTCCATTTTAAACATCCAGCAAGCTATTCCACTGTGGGAGCCATCACACCCAAACAGACATAGACACACACACACACACACACACACAGAAACACCCACACAATGATATTGGTTGTGCAAATTTCATGCTGGCTTATTGGTTAATTTTTAAATCTGTGATTGATAGATTCTTTTTAACCAAAGGTATTAAGAGATAAGGGGCAAAGGCAGGAGATATGGTGTAAGTTAC
Source organism: Heterodontus francisci (assembly GCF_036365525.1). Lineage (NCBI taxonomy): Eukaryota > Metazoa > Chordata > Chondrichthyes > Heterodontiformes > Heterodontidae > Heterodontus > Heterodontus francisci. The sequence goes on from NC_090391.1 coordinate 22,543,712, forward strand.
ATCACAGATCAGCCAAGATCTCATTTGATGCCGGAACAGGGCTGTCTGGTTGAATTGCATCTTCCTCTTCCCATATCCCCTGTGAAGTATCCTTCCATCTCTTTTAGTCACCCTGTCAGTCCATGTCTCTCTGTTTCTCTTTTTCTGTCTCTCTCTCTGTCTGTCTCTATCAGACAGTGTAGAGTGAGATTCACTCTGTATCCACCCCATGATGTTCCTGCCCTGGGAGTGTGTGATGGGACAGTGTAGAGGGAAATTTACTCTGTGTCAAACCCAACATTGTGCTTGGCTTGGGAATATTTAATGGGACAGTGCAGCTGGAGATTTACTGTGTATCCCTGGAATTTTGAAGGCTCGGGTGTGATTTGATGATTGTTTTCAAGATAATAAGGGAAACTGATAGGGTCGACAGAGAGTAACAATTCCCACTGGCTGCAGAGTCTAGAACATGGGGGCATAGTCTAAAAATATAAACCTAGTCTAAAAACCTTTCAGGAGTGAAATGAAGAAACACTTCAACACACCAGGTGTGGTATCAGTTTGGAACTCTCTTCCACAAACAGCAATTGATGCTGAGACACTTGTTAATTTTTAAATCAGAGTTTGATAGATTTTTGTTAACCAAAGGTATTAAGGGGCAAAGATAGGTACATGGAGTTTGATCACACATCAGCCATGAGCTCATTGAATGACAGAATAGGGTTGAGGGGCCAAATGGCCTCCTCCTCTTCCTCTGTCCTACGACAAATATCCTGCTATCACTCTCTGTGTCTTGGTCTCTGTCTCCCTCTTTGTCTCTCTTTCTGTCTGTCTGTATGTCTCTCTCTCTCTCATCTCATCTGTGGAAATCCACACACATCAGTCAGCCATTTTAGGTTCATTTTCAGTGGCCATTTTATGTTACCACAACACGAGGACATTTATCGCTGTCTATCCCAATCAAATCTCTCTTTGTAGTCTATTTGTGTTCTCCTCACACATTGTCCCACCTAACCTAGTATCTCTCTCCTTTGCTCCGTCTCACTCACACACTCACCCCCATCTCTCTCCCCCATTTCTTTCTCCCCCCATTTCTCCCTCCCCCCACCCCCTGCAATCTCTCTTAAAGTGTCCTGTTATCACATCCTTTATTATAGATTCGAGCATTTTCCCAATGACTGATTTGTGCCTCCCTCACACCATCTCTCCCTCTCTCTCTGTCTCTCTCTAGCTCTCTGTCTGCCTCTCTATGTCTGCCTCTCTGTGTCTCCTTCTCTCTCTGTGCCTCTCTCACTCTCTAACTGTCTCTCCCCCAGCTCTCTCTCTCTGTCTCTCCCTCTCTCTCTTTCTCAACTTCTGTCCATGTCTCAATTTGTGCCTCCCTCACACTATTGCTCCATCTCTCTCTGTCTCTCTCTATCTCTCTCTCTGCCTCTCTCTCTCTCTGCCTCTCTCTCTTCAGCCTCTCCCTCTCTATCTCTCCCTCTCTCTCTCTCGCTGCCTCTGTCCACGTCTCAGTTTGTGTCTCCCCCACACTATCTCTCCCTCCCTCTCTCCCTCCCTCTCTCCCTCCCTCTCTCCCTCCCTCTCTCTCTCCCTCTCTCTCTCTCTTTCTCCCTCTCTGTCTCTGTCTCAGAGTAACAGCTCAGATGATTAACCTCTTTATCCATGTGTTATGAACACGGGACTTTGTCTCTCTCCCATTTTCTAGGATGTTGCCAGGACTGGAGAATTGTAGCTATGAGGATAGGCAGGGGTTGTTGTCCTTGGAACAGAGAAGGCTGAGGGGAGATCTGATTGAAATGTACTAAATTTTGAGGGTCCTGGATGGAGTGGAGGTGAAGGGCAGAGAAACATAGCAGAAAGGTCAGTGACGAGAGGGCATAGATTTAAAGTGATTGGTCGAAAGATTAGAGGGGAGTTGAGGAAAATCTTTTTCACCCAGAGGGTCGCGATGATCTGGAACTCACTGCCTGAAAGGGTAGTTGAGGCAGAGACCCTCAACTCATTCAGAAGGAGTCTGGATAGGCACCTTAAGTGCGGTAAGCTGCAGAGCTCGGACCAAATGCTGGAAGGTGGGATTAGAATAGGTTGATCGTTTTTCGGCTGGCACAGAGAGGATGGGCCAAGTGGCCATTTTCTGTGCCTTAAAATTTCTATGTTGCCCTCGCCAACTCTATTTTTCCCTCTGTTACTCTTTGAATCCCAGTCTCTCCCTCTCTGTTACTCTCTGCAAATCCAGTCTCTCCCTCTCTGTTACCCTCTGAATCCCAGACTCTCCCTCTCTGTTACCCTCTGAATTCCAGTCTCTCCCTCTCTGTTACCCTCTGAATCCCAGTCTCTCCCTCTCTGTTACCCTCTGAATCCCAGTCTCTCCCTCTCTGTTACCCTCTGAATTCCAGTCTCTCCCTCTCTGTTACCCTCTGAATTCCAGTCTCTCCCTCTCTGTTACCCTCTGAATCCCAGACTCTCCCTCTCTGTTACCCTCTGAATTCCAATCTCTCCCTCTCTGTTACCCTCTGAATCCCAGTCTCTCCCTCTCTGTTACCCTCTGAATCCCAGTCTCTCCCTCTCTGTTACCCTCTGAATCCCAGACTCTCCCTCTCTGTTACCCTCTGAATTCCAGTCTCTCCCTCTCTGTTACCCTCTGAATCCCTGTCTCTCCCTCTCTGCTACCCTCTGAATTCCAGTCTCTCCCTCTCTGTTACCCTCTGAATTCCAGTCTCTCCCTCTCTGTTACCCTCTGAATCCCAGTCTCTCCCTCTCTGTTACCCTCTGAATTCCAGTCTCTCCCTCTCTGTTACCCTCTGAATCCCAGTCTCTCGCTCTCTGTTACCCTCTGCATTCCAGTCTCTCCCTCTCGGTTACCCTCTGAATCCCAGTCTCACCCTCTCTGTTACCCTCTGAATCCCAGTCTCTCCCTCTCTGTTACCCTCTGAATTCCAGTCTCTCCTTCTCCGTTACCCTCTGAATCCCATTCTCTCCCCCTCTGTTACTCTCTGAATCCCAGTCTCTCCCTCCATGTTTCCCTCTGAATCCCAGACTCTCCCTCTCTGTTACCCTCTGAATCCCAGACTCTCCCTCTCTGTTACCCGCTGAATTCCAGTCTCTCCCTCTCTGTTACCCTCTGAATCCCAGACTCTCCCTCTCTGTTACCCTCTGAATTCCAGTCTCTCCCTCTCTGTTACCCTCTGAATCCCAGACTCTCCCTCTCTGTTACCCTCTGAATTCCAGTATCTCCCTCTCTGTTACCCTCTGAATCCCAGTCTCTCCCTCTCTGTTACCCTCTGAATCCCAGTCTCTCCCTCTCTGTTACCCTCTGAATCCCAGAGTCTCCCTCTCTGTTACCCTCTGAATTCCAGTCTCTCCCTCTCTGTTACCCTCTGAATCCCTGTCTCTCCCTCTCTGCTGCCCTCTGAATTCCAGTCTCTCCCTCTCTGTTACCCTCTGAATTCCAGTCTCTCCCTCTCTGTTACCCTCTGAATCCCAGTCTCTCCCTCTCTGTTACCCTCTGAATTCCCGTCTCTCCCTCTCCGTTACCCTCTGAATCCCAGTCTCTCGCTCTCTGTTACCCTCTGCATTCCAGTCTCTCCCTCTCGGTTACCCTCTGAATCCCAGTCTCACCCTCTCTGTTACCCTCTGAATCCCAGTCTCTCCCTCTCTGTTACCCTCTGAATCCCAGTCTCTCCTTCTCCGTTACCCTCTGAATCCCATTCTCTCCCCCTCTGTTACTCTCTGAATCCCAGTCTCTCCCTCCATGTTTCCCTCTGAATCCCAGACTCTCCCTCTCTGTTACCCTGTGAATCCCAGTCTCTCCCTCTCTCTTACCCTCTGAGTCCCAGACTCTCCCTCTCTGTTACCCTGTGAATCCCAGACTCTCCCTCTCTGTTTCCCTCTGAATCCCAGACTCTCCCTCTCTGTTACCATCTGAATCCCAGTCTCCCCCTCTCCGTTACCCTCTGAATCCCAGTCTCTCCCTCTCTGTTACCCTCTGAGTGCCAGTCTCTCCCTCTCTCTTACCCTCAGAGTCCCAGTCTCCCCCTCTCCGTTACCCTCTGAATCCCAGTCTCTCGCTCTCTGTTACCTGACCAGAGCTTTATAAATGTTCAGCACACCCTCTCGGCTTTTGTACTCACTGTATACAGTGTAAATTGTGGTATTCCCCTGGGGTTTTGATTAGGACCACTGATCTTATTGATATTTGAAATACTTAGACTTGGGTGTGCAGGGCATAACTTCAACATTGTGCCATTTGCAATGTAATAACAAAGTAATTCATGACACACAGAATTGAAGGTATTTACACAACACCACATGAAGTAGTTTACCAATGTCTGACAAACTTCAAAGACTTCAGACACGTGGAAGAAGAGGCGAAGGGAACAATATACAAAACCTGAGACAGTCAGACAGCAGCAGGAGGAAAATGAATCTCTTTTTATGGGTTTTAATTTGAAGGCCTGAGCTGATGTTTGAAAAAGCAGGAGTTCAAATCCCACACAGGGATGTTGTGAATTTGAATTCTATTTTTTCTTTAAAAAAACATAAATCTGGAGTTGAAAAGCCTCGAGGTTGGAATGATTCACTCCTTTCTACTAGTGCAAAGCCCGTTTGTGTCTCAGTTTTGCTGTATTTGTTAATGATTTAAGATGATGTGGTAGAATGCAACATATCCAAGTTTACCAATGACACAAAAATAGGCAGCATTGTAAGCAGTGTCGCTGGAAGCATCAAATTACAAAGAGATATTAATATCATAAATAAATGGGTAAAACTGTGGTAGTTAGATTTCCATGTCAGTAAAAAAGACGAGAACAGAGTACTTTATAAATGGTGAAAAGATAGAAATACTGGAGGTTCAAAGAGACTTTGGGGGGTCCATGTCCATTTGAGTGCAGTGTCGATTTACCAGAATGATAACTGGACTCCAAGGGTTAAATTGCGAGGTGATATTACACAAACTAGGGATTTATTGCCTGGAATTTAGGAGGATCAAGGTAATTTGTTCAAAGATGTTGAGATATTAAGGGGAACTGATGGGGTAGTTTGGGAGAAACTATTTCAGCAGCTTGGGAACATAGGAAAAGGAGTAGGCCATTCAGCCCATCGAGCCTGCTCCGCCATTCAATACGATCATGGCTGATCATCCACTTCAATGCCTTTTTCCCAGACTGAGCTTCCACAGCCCACTGGAGTAGAGAATTCCAAAGATTCACAACACTCTGAGCAAAAATCCGCCACTCCAGGCTAAAGGTGGTAGTAGTTTGGAACGTGTCTTCTGCACGCAAACATTGATGCAAAATCCATTGTCATTTTTAAATCGAAGGTTGATCTCATCAAATTCCTTTTGAAAATTGAAATATTCTTCTTTCGCGCTCTGCCCCTGAGTCACTCAGTTTCTGTGTGTGTGTGTGTGTTTCTGTGTGTGTGTGTGTGTGTGTGTGTGTGTGTGTGTGTGTTTCTGTGTGTGTGTTTCTGTGTGTGTGTGTGTGTTTCTGTGTGTGTGTGTTTCTGTGTGTGTGTGTTTCTGTGTGTGTGTCTGCGTGTGTGTGTGTCAATGTCTGTTTCTCTCTCCTCTCTCAGACCCTTTGTAAAGCTCCACATACATCAGTTTGCCATTTGAAGTCAGCTGCTTTTGGTTTCACCGCATCTGCAGAGGTTACACTTCCTTATGCAGGCTGGTAAGAAACATGTATCCCGCAGTTGGCTCCAATGTTCCCGTGAAAATTTAGATGTTGTGCGTGCCCAGTTTTTTAACGTGAGCTGTCCCTTGAAATCTTTGAAGAATCTTTGAAGACGTGTGCTATTTATTGTGGAACAGGACCTGCGTGGGACATTTGAGGCTGCTGCACACAGATTTGCAGGAACATTGACCAACACTCTCCACCCCAATCTCTTCCTCTTTCTCTCTGGTACTCTCTCCCCATTGCAATCCTTCCCTCTCTCTCTTATTCTCCATATCTATCCCTGTTCTTTCTCACTGTTACTCTCTCCATCTGGATGGAGGAGGAGAAAGAGAGGCATATACAGAGGCAGCTTTACTCTGTATCAAACCCCACAGTGTGCCTGCCCCCAAGATCTAGACTTCCCCACAAAGGGAACATCCTCCCAACATCCGCCCTGTAAAGTCCCCTCAAAAACTTGTATGTTTCAATAAGATCACCTCTCATTCTTCTGAACTCCAATGAATATAGGCCCAACCTGTTCCACCATTCCTCAACGATAACCCCTTCATCCCAGGATTCAGCCGAGTGAACCTTCTCTGAACTGATACCAATGCATCCAGGCCTGACCATTTATCCACTTTCAAAGCTGCCAAACACCTTCATATTTCCCCCCTCACTCTGTTTATCCCATCCAATATTTCACACTCCTCCTCTTTAACTACAATCTCTTCATCGTTCCCACTCTTTTATAAAGACGGACACAGAGAATTCATTAAGAACCATGCCCACATCTCCCACCTCCACAGGTAGGAAGAAGGAGGAGAGGCAATCTAAACTAAAGGATATAGTTATAAAGGGGATAACATTCTCTGCCTCTTCCTTTGCTCTAATATAATCCTTGATTTCTATCATTAACAATGGTTGGAACAATTTACTGAGGTTCTGTCAAGGCTTAATCACATTCTTTATCTGTGTCTCTCTGTCCCAGAGAGATGGTGAAGAAACTATTGATGTGTTTCGTTCAGTTAAGCTTGATGTCAATGTTTCCCCAGGATGTTGACGCTGGGGGATTCAGCGATGGGATAATGCTTTGAATGCCAAGGGGAGGTGGTTGGATTCTCTCTTGTTGCAGATGGTCATTGCCTGGCACTTGTGTGACGTGAATGTTACTTGTCACTGGTCGGCCCAAACCTGAATGTTGTCCGGGTCTTGGTGCATGTGGCTCTGGATTGCTTCATTATCTGAGGCAAAATACTGTGGATGCTGGAAATCTGTAAAGCATCGAGCTGAACCACTAACTCTGTTTCTCTCTCCACTGATGCTGCATGACCTGCTCAGTATTTCCAGCACTTCCTGCTGGGATTTCATTATCTGAGGAGGTGTGAATGGAACTAAACACTGTGCAATCAACAGTGAACATCCCTACTTCTGACCTGACGATGGAGGGCAGGTCATTGAGGAAGCAGCTGAAGATGGATGGGCAGAGGACACTAACCTGAGGAACTCCTGCAGTGATGTCCTGAGACTACGATGATTGACTTCTGACAACCACAACTATCTTCCTTTGTGCTCGGTATGAGTCCAACCAGCAGATTCCCACTGACTTCAGTTTTACTCGTGCTCCTCGATGTCACACTTGGTCAAACGCTGCCTTGATGTTAAGGTCAGTCTCTCTTCCCAGTAGCAGACAGGAGTGAATCGTTCCCTTTGACCCGTTGTACACTGAACAAGCTGTGCTTCTTCACAGCCTGATACAGGACTGTACACAGCCGATTAATGTAGCCCATCAAACACTCCCAGAGCGGCTTCAGCACAGCTTAGGAATAGAGTACAGTTCCTTCAACATTCTCTCTCTGTCTTCCTCTCTCTGTCTCTCCCTCCTGCTATCTCTGACACGAGGAGAGAGACAGATGGAGAGAGGGTTAGATATGCAGACAGAGAGAGTGTTGTGGAGAGGGACGAGGTTGGAGAGAGAGAGATTGCGGGGTCGATTGAAAGGGAGAATGTAAGTGAAATTAATTTGATGTAATCCTTCACAAACATTTAAGAGATAGGTATGGAGACAGAAACATCGGGAGAGATCTCTGTCTCTCTCTCTGTCTCTCCATCTGTCTTTCCCTCCCTGTCACTCCCTTTCTCTGCTTCTATCTCTGTCTCTGCCACTCTCTCTGTCTCTCTCTCTCTGTCTCTCCATCTGTCTTTCCCTACCTGTCACTCCCTCTCTCTCCTTCTATCTCTGTCTCTCTATCTCTCTGTCTCTCCATCTGTCTTTCCCTCCCTGTCACTCCCTCTCTCTGCTTCTATCTCTGTCTCTGCCACTCTCTCTGTCTCTCTCTCTCTGCCTCTCCATCTGTCTTTCCCTCCCTGACACTCCCTCTCTCTCCTTCTATCTGTATCACTGCCTCTCTCTCTCGCTGTCCTCCATCTGTCTTTCCCTCTCTGTCACTCCCTCTCTCTCCTTCTTTCTCTGTCTCTCTCTCTATCCCTCCATCTGTCCGACCTCCCTGTCACTCCATCTCTTTCCTTCCAACTCTGCCTCTCTCTCTGTCTGTCTCACCATCTGTCTTTCCCTCTCTGTCTCTCCTTCTCTCTCTCTCTGTCTCTCCATCTGTCCTCACCCACCCGTTACTCCCTCCCTCTCCTTCTATCTCTCTCTCTGCCTCTCTCTCTGTCTCTCTCTCTGTCCCTCCAGCTGTCTTTCCCTCTCTGTCTCTCCGTCTTTCTCCGTCTATCTCTGTCTCTGCCTGTCTCTCTGTCTCTCTCTCTGTCCCTCCATCTGACTTTCCCTCTCTGTCTCTCCCTCTCTCTGCTTCTATCTCTGTCTCTCTCTCTGTCTCTCTATCAGTCTTTCCCTCTCGGTATCTCCCTCTCTCTCCTTCTCTCTCTGTCTCTGCCTCTCTCTCTGTCTCTCCCTCTGTCCCTCCATCTGTCTTTCCCTCTCTGTCACTCCCTCTCTCTCCTTCTATCTCTGTTTCTCTCTCTGTTCCTCCATTTCTCTTGCCCTCTCTGTCACTCCCTCTCTCCTTCTCTCTGTCTGTCCCTCTCTCTCCCTCTCTGTCCCTCCAGCTGTCTCCCCCCCGCCCCCTAGTCACTCCCTCTCTCTCCTTCTATCTCTCTCTCTGCCTCTCTCTCTGCCTCTCTCTCTGTCTCTCTCTCTGTCCCTCCATCTGTCTTTCCCTTTCTGTCACTCCCTCTCTCTTCTATCTCTGTCTCTCCCTCCTGCTATCACTGACACTAGGAGAGAGACAGAGGGAGGGAGGGTTAGATATGAAGGCATAGAGAGAGCTGGAGAGAGGGACAAACTTGGAGAGAGAGAGATTGTTGAGGTGGATGAAGAGGATAATGTAAGATATATTAATTTGATTTAATCCTTCACTGCTGTGCACACAAACTTATTTGAGATATGGATGGAGAGAAAGAAAACATCGGGAGGGGGAGAAATGGAGGTGAAGTTGGGGCCCAGGCGGACACTTCTGATGATCCAGAAGAAATAGCCTCCATTTTAAATAGTCAGCAAGCTGACTACCCACACCCCTCCCCCACACCGTCACTCCATCTCTCTCCTTCTATCTCTGTCTCTGCCTCTCTCTCTCTGTCTCTCTCTCTATCCCTCCATCTGTCTTTCTCTCTCTGTCACTCCCTGTCTCTCCTTCCATCTCTGCCTCTCTCTCGCTGTCCCTACATCTGTCTACCCCCCACCTCACTCCCCGTCACTCGATCTCTCTCCTTTGATCTCTGTCTCTGCCTCTCTCTGTCTCTCTCTCTATCCCTCCATCTTTCCTTCAGTCCCTGTCACTCCATCTCTCTCCCTGTCTCTCTCTCTCTCTCTGTCCCTCCATCTGTCTTTCCCTCCCTGACACTCCCTCTCTCTCCTTCTCTCTCTGTCTCACTCTCTGCCCCTCCATGTGTCTTTCCCACGCTGTCTCTCTCTCTCTCTCTCTCTCTCTTTCCATCTGTCTTTCCCTCTCTGTCTCTCCCTCTCTCTCCTTCTTTCTCTGTCTCTCTCTCTCTCTGTCCCTCCATCTGTCTTTCCCTCTCTTTCTCTCCCTCTCTCTCCTTCTACCTCTGTCTCTCTCTCTGTCCCTCCATCTGTCTTTCCCTCTCTGTCTCTCCCTCTCTCTCCTTCTATCTCTGTCTCTCTCTCTGTCTCTCCATCAGTCTTTCCCTCTCTGTCTCTCCCTCTCTCTCCTTCTCTCTATGTCTCTCTCTTTATCCCTCCATCTGTCCTTCCCTCTATGTCACTCCATTCTCTCCTTCTATCTCTGTCTCTGCCTCTCTCTCTGTCTCTCTCTCTATCGCTCCATCTGTACTTCACTCCCTGTCATTCCATCTCTCTCCTTCTCTCTCTGTCTCTCTCTCTCTGTCCCTCCATCTGTCTTTCCCTCCCTGACACTCCCTCTCTCTCCTTCTCTCTCTCTGTCTCTCTCTCTGGCCCTCCATCTGTCTTTCCCTTGCTGTCTCTCCCTCTCTCTCCTTCTATCTCTGTCTATCTCTCTCTCTCTTTCCATCTGTCTTTCCCTCTCTGTCACTCCCTCTCTGACCTTGTATCTCTGTTTCCCTCTCTCTATCCCTCCATCTGTCCTTCCATCTATGTCACTGAATCTCTCTCCTTTTCACTCTGTCTCTCACTCTGTCCCTCCATCTGTCTTTCCCTCCCTGTCACTCACCCTCTCTCTCCTTCTATCTCTGTCTCTCTCTCTCTCTGTCCATCCATCTGTCTTTCCCTCCCTGTCACTCCCTCTCTCTCCTTCTATCTCTGTCTCTCCCTCTCTGTCCCTCCATCTGTCTTTCCCTCCCTATCACTCCCTGTCTCTCCTTCTCAATCTGACGCTCTCTCTCTCTGTCTCTCCATCTGTCCTTCCCTCCCTGTCACACCGTCTCTCTCCTTCTCTCTCTGTCTCTCTCTCTCTGTCCCTCCATCTGTCTTTCCCTCCCTGTCACTCCCTCTCTCTCCTTCTATCTCTGTCTCTCCCTCTCTGTCCCTCCATCTGTCTTTCCCTCCCTAACACACCCTGTCTCTCCTTTTCAATCTGACGCTCTCTCTCTCTGTCTCTCCATCTGTCCTTCCGTCCCTGTCACACCGTCTCTCCTTCTCTCTCTGTCTCTCTCTTTCTGTCCCTCCATCTGTCTTTCCCTCCCTGTCACTCCCTCTCTCTCCTTCTATCTCTGTCTCTCCCTCTCTGTCCCTCCATCTGTCTTTCCCTCCCTAACACACCCTGTCTCTCCTTCTCAATCTGACGCTCTCTCTCTCTGTCTCTCCATCTGTCCTTCCCTCCCTGTTACTCCATCTCTCTCCTCTCTCTGTCTCTCACTCTGTCTCTTCATCTGTCTTTCCCTCCCTGTCACTCCATCTCTCTCCTTCCATCTCTGCGTCTCTCTCTCTCTCTCTGTCTCTCCAACTGCCTTTCCCTCTCTGGTTGACTAACAGGAAGCAGAGAGTGGGGATAAATGAGTGCTATTCTGGTTGGCAATCAGTCACTAGTGGTGTGCCTCAGTGATCGGTTTTGGGACCCCAATTATTTACAATTTATATCGATGATTTGGAGTTGGGGACCATGTGTAGGGTGTTAAAGTTTGCAGATGACACGAAGATGAGTGGCAGAGCAAAGTGTGCAGATGACTGTGAAACTTTGCAGAGGAACATAGATACATTGAGTGAGTGGGCAAAGGTCTGGCAGATGGAATACAATGTTAATAAATGTGAAGTTATTCATTTCGGTAGGAGTAACAGTAAAAAGGATTATTACTTGAATGGTTAAAAAGTTGCAGCATGCTGCTATGCAGAGGGAACTAGGTGTCCTTATGCATGAATCGTAGAAGGTTGGTCTGCAGGTACAGCAAGTAGTTAGGAAGGCAAATGGAATTTTGTCCTTCATTGCTAAAGGGATTGAGTTTAAAAGCAGAGAGGTTATGTTGCAGCTGTATAAGGTACTGGTGAGGCCGCACCTGGAGTACTGTGTGCAGTTTTGGTCTCCTTACTTGAGAAAGGATGTACTGGCACTGGAGAGGGTGCAGAGGAGGTTCACTGGGTTGGTTCCGGAGTTGAGGGGGTTGGCTTATGAGGAGAGACTGAGTAGATTGGGATTATATTCATTGGAATTCAGAAGAATGAGGGGGGATCTTATAGAAACTGAAATTGAAATATTATAGAAATTGAAATATTCTTCTGTCACTCTCTGTCCCTTGGGCAGTCTGTTTGTGTGTGTGTCTGTGCATGTCGGTCTCTGTGTGTCTGTGTGTCTGTGCATGTCGGTCTCTGTGTGTCTGTGTGTGTGGTTCAGTGTGTGTGGTTCTCTGTGTGTGGGTGTGTGTCTGGCTGTCTGTGTCTATGCCTGTTTCTCTCTCCTCTCTCAGAACCTCAGTAAAACTCCACATACATCAATTTGCTATTTTAATTTGGCTGCTTTTGGTGATACCACAACTGCAGAGGGTGCACTTCCTTCTGCAGGCTGGTAGGAAACCCATATCCCGCTCTTTAACGGCATATTCTGTCTGCTTTGTGCACTAAATTGATTAGTCCCTAATAATTGATCAAATCTGACATTGATTACTGTTTGAAAGTCTCCAGGTTTACTTTCCTCCCAGGGCTGATTAAAAGTTCGAGTTTACCTCAGAGTTTTGGAAATATCAAACCCTGATCCCAAACCCAGTAAAGTATTTTACATGATGGGACGCTGCAAATGTTGTTATCCTCAGTGCGCACGGTACCTTCATGTTGTAATAAGATGTTATAATCTCTATTCAGATAACTCTCATGCCACAGGGGCAAAATTTCACTGGGTCAACATTCTGACCAAACACTAAAACATTACAGAAAGCGAGGCTCACAAATTCAACACAAGTTTCCTTTTCTGTGTCTCGCTGGTCTGTTCTGATTTTCTGTTGGGTGACATCAGTCCAGATTTTGTGTTCGGACCTGAACCCACAAACGTATAACTCAGAGGCAGGATTATTACCCACTGAGCTACAGCTGGCTCCAATGTTCCCAGAAAATTTAGTTGTTGTGCACGGCAAGTTTTTTTTGACCCACGTGCAGTCCCTTTAAATTTTTAAGAATCTTCGAAGACGTGCGTTATTTATCAGGGAACAGGACCTGCGTGGTACCTTCCAGGCTGCTGCACACAGCTTTGCAGGAACACTGACCGACACTCTCCATCCCAATCTCTTCCTCTCTGGTAATCTCTCCCCATTGCTATCCTTCCCTCTCTCTCTTATTCTCTCTCTATATCTATCCCTGTCTTTCTCACTGTTACTCTCTCCATCTGGATGGAGGAGGAGAAAGAGAGGCATATATAGAGGCAGCTTTACTCGGTATCTAACCCCACACTGTACCTGTCCTGCGAGTGTTTTATAGAACAGAGAGGACAGAGATTTGCTCTGTAGATAACTCCATTCTGTACTTGGCTTGGCAGCATTTGAAGGGACAGTTTAGACGGAGCTTTACTCTGTATCCCTGGAATTTTGAAGTGTCAGGGGTGTTAGGTTTAGTTCAGTTTACAGAAACAGCACTGAAACAGGCCCTTCGGCCCACCGAGTCTGTGCCGACCATCAACCACCCATTATTACTAATCCTACACTAATTCCATATTCCTACCACATCCCCACCTGTCCCCATATTTCCCTACCACCCACCTATACTAGGGGCAATTGCTAATGGCCAATTTACCTATCAACCTGCAAGTCTTTGGCATGTGGGAGGAAACCGGAGTACCTGGTGGAAACCCACGTAGACACAGGGAGAACTTGCAAACTCCACACAGGCAGTACCCAGAATTGAACCCGGGTCGCTGGAGCTGTAAGGCTGTGGTGCTAACCACTGTGCCACTGTGCTTTGTGAATTGATCAAAGTTTACAAGACAATACTGGAAACTGCTGGGGTAGATAGAGAGAAACTCTTCTCACTGGTTGGATGAGTCTCTGACGAGGGGCACAATCGAAAAATCGAACATTAGTCGAAGACCCTTTTAAGGGTGAAATTTATTAACATTTCTACACACAAAGGATGGTGGAATTTTGGAATTGTCTTCCACAAATGACCCCTCCCTATCTCTGCAATGTCCTCCAGCTCCACAATCCACCAATATCTGCCATCCTCTAATTCTGGCCTCTTGAACATCCCCAATTTGAATCGTTCCACCACTGGTGGCCGTGCCTTCAAGCTGCCAAGGCCCTAACTCTGGAATTCCTTTCCCAAACCTCTCCATCTCACTAACTCTCTTTCCTCTTTGAGGATTCTCCCTCAAACCAACCTCTGACCAAGTTTTTGGTCATCTGGTCTAATATCTCCTGAAGTGACTCTGTGTCAAATTTTTATTTTCTTGATTCATTTGTTGGATGTGTGCGTTAGTGGCCAGGACAGCATTTATTGCCCATTCATAATTGCCCTTGAGAATGTGGTGTTGAGCCTCCTTCTTGAACCGCTGCAGTCCATGTGGGGTAGGTACACCCACAGTGCTGTTAGGAAGGGAGATCCAGGATTTTGACCCAGTCACAGTGAAGGAGCAGCGATATAGTTCCAAGTCAGGATGGTGTGTGACTTAAGGGAAACTTGCAGATGGTGGTGTTCCCATACGTGTTCCCTGTTTGTTTGCTCTCTCTCCCCCTCCTTCTTTCTAGACCTCCCTGTCCTCCTGTCCCTCTGTGGTATGAGAACCTAAGAACAGAAGGAAGTGGGTGCAGGAACAGAGAGACCTGGGGATGTCTGTGCACAAATTGAAGGTGGCAGAGCTAGTTGAGAAAGTGGTTAAAAGGCATATGGGATCCTCGGCTTTGTAAATAGAGGCTTAGAGTATAAAAGCAAGGAGGTTATGATGAAGCTTTATAAAACACTGCTGCATCCTCAACTAGTATTGTGTTCAATTCTGGACACCGTTCTTTCGGAAGGATGTGGGGGCTTCAGAGAGGATGCAGAAAAGATTCACGAGCAAGGTTCCAGGGATGAGGGACTTCAGTTATGTGGATAGATTGGAGAAACTGGTGTTGTTCTCCATAGAGAAGAGAAACTTGAGATTAGATTTGATAGAGGTGTTCAAAATCATGAGGGGTCCTGACAGAGTAGATGTAGGAGTAGGAATGCAGCACATAGGACATTCCAGACCCATTTCTGTTGAGTGATTACTTAAACAAGTGAATTGACCATTTAATATTTTTAACTTACTTAACCCTTGTGTTCCCACAAAGATCAAGCTAGCAAATTCAACAGTGGTCACTTTGACTTCATCCCATCGTGTCTTATGTACATTCTGACAGGATAGCAGGTAAAACTAACTGTAGTCTAGAATTCAGCTGAAAATTGATCAGTTACATTGTTATTTCAGTCCATATTTACAGTACACTCGGTACCTTACTGTTGTAATAAAGTCATATAGTATCTATTCATCCCACTGGGGCAAAATGTCACTGGCTCAACATTCTCACCAAATACTAAAGCATTCCACAATGCAAGACTCACAAATTCAACACAAGTTTCCTTTTCTGAGTCTCACTGGCCTGTTCTGATTCTCTGAGGGATTACTGATGCTTATCCTCCATATGAGCAGTCGTCCTAATCCCGTTTGCCTGTCCTGCTCCCAAACCCAGCATCCACTTATGCTAAGGCAAGTGATACAGGAGCGTCTCAGTGACTGAGGCAGGTGAGTCTTGAGGCTGAGCCGGGCACAGTGAGTGACCCGGGTTAATCCGACACTCCAGGGACAGTTTAAACGGAGCTTTACTCTGTATCGAACCCGTGCTGTACCTTCTCTGAGAGTGTGCGATGAGGCAGTGTAGACGAGGAGAGTTATTCCTTACCCATTTTAAACATGGAGAAGTGAATATCCAAGAGATTGTTTTAAATGTGATGAGGGTTTCTGCCTCTACCACCCTTTCAGGCAGTGAGTTCCAGACACCCACCAGCCACTGGGTGAAGAAACTATTGATGTGTTTCGTTCTGTTAAGTTTGATGTCAATGTTTCCTCAGGATGTTGACGCTGGGGGATTCAGCGATGGGATAATGCTTTGAATGCCAAGGGGAGGTGGTTGGATTCTCTCTTGTTGCAGATGGTCATTGCCTGGCACTTGCGTGACGTGAATGTTACTTGTCACTGGTCGGCCCAAACCTGAATGTTGTCCGGGTCTCGGTGCATGTGGCTCTGGATTGCTTCATTATCTGAGGCAAAATACTATGGATGCTGGAAATCTGGAAAGCATCGAGCTGAATCACTACTTCTGTTTCTCTCTCCACAGATGCTGCCTGACCTGCTCAGTATTTAAAGCACTTTCTGCTGGGATTTCATTATCTGAGGAGGTGTGAGTGGAACTGAACACTGTGCAATCAACAGTGAACATCCCTACGTCTGACCTTACGATGTAGGGCAGGTCATTGAGGAAGCAGCTGAAGATGGATGGGCCGAGGACACTAACCTGAGGAACTCCTGCAGTGATGTCCTGAGACTACGATGATTGACTTCCAACAACCAAAACCATCTTCCTTTGTGCTCGGTATGAGTCCGACCAGCGGATTCCCACTGACTTCAGTTTTACTCGGGCTCCTCAATGTCACACTTGGTCAAACACTGCCTTGATGTTAAGGTCAGTCTCTCTTCCCAGTAGCAGACAGGAGTGAATCGTCCCCTTTGACCCGTTGTACACTGAACAAGCTGTGCTTCTTCACAGCCTGATACAGGACTGTGCACGGCCAATTAATGTAGCCCATCAAACACTCCCAGAGCGGCTTCAGCACAGCTTAGGAATAGAGTATAGTTCCTTCAACATTCTCTCTCTGTCTTCCTCTCTCTGTCTCTCCCTCCTGCTATCTCTGACACTAGGAGAGAGACAGAGGGAGAGAGGGTTAGGTATGGAGACAGAGAGTGCTGTGGAGAGGGACAAGGTTGGAGAGAGAGAGATTGCGGGGTCGATTGAAAGGGAGAATGTAAGAGAAAATAATTTGATGTCATCCTTCACTGCTGTGTGCACAAACATTTAAGAGATAGGTATGGAGACAGAAACATCGGGAGGGATCTCTGTCTCTCTCTCTGTCTCTCCATCTGTCTTTCCCTCCCTGTCACTCCCTCTCTCTGCTTCTATCTCTGTCTCTCTAACTCTCTGTCCCTCCATCAGTCTTTCCCTCCCTGACACTCCCTCTCTCTCCTTCTATCTGTATCACTGCCTCTCTCTCTCGCTGTCCTCCATCTATCTTTCCCTCTCTGTCACTCCCTCTCTCTCCTTCTTTCTCTGTCTCTCTCTCTCTCTATCCCTCCATCTGCCCGACCTCCCTGTCACTCCATCTCTCTCCTTCCAACTATGCCTCTCTCTCTCTCTGTCACCATCTGTCTTTCCCTCTATGTCTCTCGTTCTCTCTCTCTCTGTCTCTCCATCTGTCCTCACCCACCCCTCACTCCCTCTCTCTCCTTCTATCTCTGTCTCTGCCTCTCACTCTGTCTTTCTCTCTGTCCCTCCATCTGTATTTCCCTCTCTGTCACTCACTCTCTCCTTCTGTCCCTGTCTCTCTCTCTCTCTATCCCTCCATCCATCCTTCCCTCCCTGTCAATCCATCTCTCTCCTTCTGTCTCCGTCTCTCACTCTGTCCCTCCAGCTGTCTCTCCCTTCCTGAAACTCCCTCTCTCTCCTTCCATCTCTGTCTCTGCCACTCTCTCTCTCTCTCTCTGTCCCTCCAGCTGTCTCTCCCCATCCCCCAGTCACTCCCTCCCTCTCCTATCTCTCTCTCTGCCTCTCTCTCTGCCTCTCTCTCTGTCTCTCTCTCTGTCTCTCTCTCTGTCTCTCCCTTTCTGTCACTCCCTCTCTCTTCTATCTCTGTCTCTCCCTCCTGCTATCACTGACACTAGGAGAGCGACAGAGGGAGGGAGGTTTAGATATGAAGGCATAGAGAGAGCTGTAGAGAGGGACAAACTTGGAGAGAGAGAGATTGTTGAGGTGGATGAAGAGGATAATGTAAGATATATTAACTTGATTTAATCCTTCACTGCTGTGCACACAAACCTATTTGAGATAGGGATGGAGAGAAAGAAAACATCGGGAGGGGAAAAATGGAGATAAAGTTGGATCCCAGGCGGACACTTTTGATAATGCAGAGGAATAGCCTCCATTTTAAACATCCAGCAAGCTATTCCACTGTGGGAGCCATCACACCCTCATGATATTTTTTGTGGAAATTTCATGCTGGATTATTGGTTAATTTTTAAACCTGTGATTGATAGATTCTTGTTAACCAAAGGTTAAAGAGATAAGGGGCAAAGGCAGGATATATGGTGTCAGTTACATCACAGATCAGCCTTGACTCATTGAATGCAGAAACAGAGTTGTGGGGTTAAATTGCATCCTCCTCTTCCAATATCCCCTGCTAAATATCCTTCTTTCTCTGTCAGTCACCCTGTTAGTCTATGTCTCTCTGTTTCTCTCTTTCTCTCTCTCTCTCTCTCTCTCTCTGTCTCTGTCCGACAGTGCAGAGTGAGATTCACTCTGTATCCACCCCATGATGTTCCTGCCCTCGGAGTGTATGATGTGACAGTGTAGAGGGAAATTTACTCTGTGTCAAACCCAACATTGTGCTTGGCTTGGGAATGTTTAATGGGACAGTGCAGCTGGAGCTTTACTGTGTATCCCTGGAATTTAGAAGGTTATGGGGTGAATTTATGAAGGTTTACAAAATAATAAGGGAAACTGATAGGGTGGACTGAGAGTAAATATTCCCACTGGCTGCGGAGTCAGGAATTTGGGGCATAGTCTGACAATATAAAGAGTGGCCACTTTGACTTCATCCCATCGTGTCGTATGTACATTCTCACATATAGCAGGTATAGCATCACATATATAACAGGATAGCAGGTATAACTGTAGTCATAGTATTCAGCTGAAAATTGATCAGTTACATTGTTATTTCAGTCCATATTTACAGTACACACGGTGCCTTACTGTTGGAATAAAGTCATATTGTATCGATTCATCCCACTGGGGCAAAATGTCACTGGCTCAACATTCTCACCAAATACTAAAGCATTCCACAATACAAGACTCACAAATTCAACACAAGTTTCCTTTTCTGAGTCTCGCTGGTCTGTTCTGATTCTCTGAGGGATTACTGATGCTTATCCTCCACATGAGCAGTCGTCCTAATCCCGTGTGCCTGTCCTGCTCCCATAATCCGGCATCTGCTTACATTAAGGCAAGTGATACAGGAGAGTCTCAGTGACTGAGGCAGGTGAGTCTTGCGGCTGAGCCGGGGACAGAGAGTGACCCGGGTTAATCCGACACTCCAGGGACAGTTTAAATGGAGCTTTACTCTGTATCTAATCATGCTGTACCTTCTCTGAGAGTGTTTGATGGGACAGTGCAGACGAGGGGAGTTATTCCTTACCCATTTTAAATATAGAGAAGTGAATATCCAAGAGATTGTTTTAAATGTGATGAGGGTTTCTGACTCTCCCATCCTTTCGAGTCATAGAGAGATACAGCACTTAGACAGGCCCTTCGGCCCGCCCAGTCTGTGCCAGCAATCAACCCCCATTTTGTACTAATCCTTTCAGGCAGTGAGTTCCAGACACCCACCAGCCACTGGGTGAAGAAACTATTGATGTGTTTCGTTCAGTTAAGCTTGATGTCAATTTTTCCCCAGGATGTTGATGCTGGGTGATTCAGCGATGGGATAATGCTTTGAATGCCAAGGGGAGGTGGTTGGATTCTCTCATGTTGCAGATGGTCATTGCCTGGCACTTGTGTGACATGAATTTTACTTCAAACTGGTCGGCCCAAACCTGAATGTTGTCCGGGTCTCGGTGCATGTGGCTCTGGATTGCTTCATTATCTGAGGCAAAATACCGTGGATGCTGGAAATCTGGAAAGCATCGAGCTGAATCACTAACTCTGTTTCTCTCTCCACAGATGCTGCTTGACCTGCTCAGTATTTCCAGCATTCTCTCCTGGGATCTCAGCTGAAGATGGTTGAGCCTCGGACACTACCCTGCGGAACTCCTGCAGTGATGTCCTGGGACTGAGATGATTAACCTCCAACAACCACAACCATCTTCCTTTGTGCTCGGTATGAGTCCAACCAGCGGATTCCCACTGACTTCAGTTTTACTCGGGCTCCTCGATGTCACACTCGGTCAAACGCTGCCTTGATGTTAAGGTCAGTCTCTCTTCCCAGTAGCAGACAGGTGTGAATCGTTCCCTTTGACCCGTTGTCCACTGAACAAGCTGTGTTTCTTCACAGCCTGATACAGGACTGTACACGGCCGATTAATATAGCCCATCAAACACTCCCAAAGGAGGTTCAGCACAGTTTAGGAATAGAGTATAGTTCCTTCAACATTCTCTCTCTGTCTTCCTCTCTCTGTCTCTCCCTCCTGCTATCTCTGACACGAGGAGAGAGACAGAGGGAGAGAGGGTTAGATATGCAGACAGAGAGAGTGTTGTGGAGAGGGAACAAGGTTGGAGAGAGAGAGATTGCGGGGTCGATTGAAAGGGAGAACGTAAGAGAAAATAATTTGATGTAATCGTTCACTGCTGTGTGCACAAACATTTAAGAGATAGGTATGGAGACAGAAACATCGGGAGAGATCTCTGTCTCTCTCTCTGTCTCTACATCTGTCATTCCCTCTCTGTCTCTCCCACTCTCTCCTATCTTTCTCTCTCTCTCTGTCCCTCCATTTGTCTTTCCCTCCCTGTCAATCCCTCTCTTCTCCTAACATCTCTCCCTCTCTCACTCTCTCTGTCCCTCCATCTGTCTTTCCCTCCCTGTCACTCCCTGTCTCTCCTTCTATCTCTGTCTCTCTCTCTCTCTCTGTGCCTCCATCTGTCTTTCCCCCTCTGTCTCTACCTCTCTCTCCTTCTATCTTGTCTCTCTCTCTGTGCCTCCATCTGTCTTTCCCTCCCTGTCACGCCCTCTTTCTCCTTCTATCTCTGTCTCTCTCTCTGTCTCTCCATCTGTCTTTCTTTCTCTGTCTCTCCCTCTCTCTCCTTCTATCTCTGCCTCTCCATCTGTCTTTCCCTCTCTCTCTCCCTCTCTCTCCTTCTCTCTCTGCCTCTCTCTCTGTCCCTCTCTCTGTCCCTCCATCTGCCTTTCCCTCTCTGTCACTCCCTCTCTCCTTCTCTCTGTCTCTCCCTCTCTCTCCTTCTCTCTCTGTCTCTCTCTCTGTCTCTCCATCTGTCTTTCTTTCTCTGTCTCTCCCTCTCTCTCCTTCTATCTCTGCCTCTCCATCTGTCTTTCCCTCTCTCTCTCTCCCTCTCTCTCCTTCTATCTCTGTCTCTCCATCCGTCTTTCCCTGTCTGTCTCTCCCTTTCTCTCCTTCTCTCTCTGTCTCCCTCTCTGTCCTTCCATCTGTCTTTCCCTCTCTGTCTCTCCCTCTCTCTCCTTCTCTCTCTGTCTCTCACTCTGTCCCTCCATCTGTCTTTTCCTCCCTGACACTCCCTCTCTCTCCTTCTCGCTCTGTCTCTCTCTCTCTGTCTCTCCAACTGCCTTTGCCTCTGTTTCTCTCCCACTCTCTCCTTCTCTCTCTGTCACTGCCTTTCTCTCTGTCACTCCCTCTCTCTCCTTCTATCTCTGTCTCTCTCTCTATCCCTCTATCCCTCCATCTGTCTTTCCCTCTCTGTCTCTGCCTCTCTCTCCTTCTATCTCTGTCTCTCTGTCTCTTTCTCTCCATCTGTCTTTCCCTGCCTGACACTCCCTCTCTGTCCTTCTATCTCTGTCTCTCTCTGATTCCCTTTATCCCTCCATCTGTCCTTCCCTCCCTGACACTCCATCAGTCTCATTCTCTCTCTGTCTCTCACTCTGTCTCTCCATCTGTCTTTCCCTCCCTGTTTCTCGCTCTCTCTCCTTCTCTCTCTCTCTCTGCCTCTCTCTGTCTCTCCCTCTGTCTCTCCATCTGTCCTTCCCTCCCTGTCACACCGTCTCTCTCCTTCTCTCTCTGTCTCTCTCTCTCTGTCTCTCCATCTGTCCTTCCCTCCCTGTCACACCGTCTCTCTCCTTCTCTCTCTGTTTCTCTCTCTCTGTCCCTCCATCTGTCTTTCCCTCCCAGACACTCCCTCTCTCTCCTTCTATCTCTGTCTCTCTCTCTCTGTCTCTCCATCTGTCTTTCCCTCCCTGTCACTCCCTCTCTCCCCTTCTATCTCTGCCTCTCTGTCTCTCTCTCTCTCTGTCTCTCTCTCTGTCCCTCCATCTGTCTTTCCCTGTCTGTTTGTCCCTCTCTCTCCTTCCATCTCTTGCCTCTCTCTCTCTCTCTGTCTCTCTCTCTCTGTGTCTCTCCATCTATCTTCCACACCCCCTGTCACTCCCTCTCTCTCCTTCTATCTCCATCTCTGCCTCTCTCTCTGTCTCTCTCTCTGTCCCACCATCTGTCTTTCCCTGCCCTGTCACTCCCTCTCTTTCCTTCCATCTCTGTCTCTTTCTCTCTATCGCTCCATCTGTCTCCTTCTCTCTCTGTCTCTCACTGTGTCCCTCCATCTGTCTTTCCCTTCCTGACACTCCCTCTCACTACTTCTATCTCTGTCTCTGCCCCTCCCAGACACTCCCTATCTCTCCTTCGATCTCTGTCTCTCTCTGTCAGTCTCTCCATCTGTCTTTCCCTCCCTGTCACTCCCTCTCTCCCCTTCTATCTCTGCCTCTGCCACTCTCTCTGTCTCTCTCTCTTGTCCCTCCATCTGTCTTTCCCTTTCTGTCTCTCCATCTCTCTCTCCTTCTCTCTCTCTCTCTCTGCCTCTCTCTCTGCCTCTCTCTCTGCCTCTCTCTCTGCCTCTCTCTCTGCCTCTCCCTCTGTCCCTCCATCTGTCTTTCCCTTCCTGACACTCCCTCTCTCTCCTTCTATCTCTGTCTCTGCCTCTCTCGCTGTCTCTCTCTCTCTGTCCCTCCATTTGTCCTTCCCTCCCTGTCAATCCATCTCTCTCCTTCTATCTCTGTCTCTCTGTCTCTGTCTCTCCATCTGTCTTTCCCTCCCAGTCACTCCCTCTCTCTCCTTCCATCTCTGCCTCTCTCTCTCTGTCTCTCCATCTGTCTTTCCCTCCCTGACACTCCCTTCATCTCCTTCCATCTCTGCCTCTCTCTCTCTGTCTCTCCATCTGTCTTTCCCTCTCTGCCTCTCCCTCTCTCTCCTTCTATCTCTGTCTCTCTCTCTCGATCCCTCCGTCGGTCCTTCCCTCCCTGTCTCTCCCTCCCTCTCCTTCTATCTCTCTCTTTCTCTGTCTCTCCATCTGTCTTTCCCTCCCTGACACTCTCTCTCTCTCCTTCTATCTCTGTCTATCTCTATGTCTCTCCATCTGCCTTTCCCTCTCTGTCTCTCCCTCTCTCTCCTTCTATCTCCGTCTCTCTCTCTCTCTCTGTCTTTCCATCTGTCTTTCCCTTCCTCTCTCTCCTCCATCACTGTCTATCTCTCTGTTCCTCCATCTGTCTTTCCCTATCTGTCTCTCCCTCTCTCTCCTTCTTTCTCTGTCTCTCCCTCTCTCTGTCTTTGCATCTGTCTTTCCCTCCTTGTCACTCCTTCTCTCTCCTTCCATCTCTGCTTCTCTCTCTCTCTGTCTCTCCAACTGCCTTTGCCTCTGTTTCTCAGCCACTCTCTCCTTCTCTCTCCGTCTCTGCCTCTCTCTCTGTCACACCCTCTCTCTCCAACTGTCTCTGTCTCTCTCTCTATCCCTCTGTCTCTCCATCTCTCTTTCCCTTTCTGACACTCCCTCTCTGTCCTTCTATCTCTGTCTCTTTCTCTATCCCTCCAAATCTCCATCTGTCCTTCCCTCCCTGTCACTCCATCTGTCTCCTTCTCTCTCTGTCTCTCACTCTGTACCTCCATCTGTCTTTTCCTCCCGGTCACTCCATCTCTCTCCTTCTCTCTCTGTCTCTGTCTCTGTCCCTCCAACTACCTTTCCCTGTCTGTCACTCCCTCTCTGTCCTTCTCTCTCTGTTTCTCTCTCTGTCTCTCTGTCACACCCTCTCTCTCCATCCATCTTTGTCTCTCTCTCTATCCCTCTATCCCTCCATCTGTCTTTCCCTCCCTGACACTCCCTCTCTCTCCTCTCTCTGTCTCTCTCTCTGTCCATCCATCTGTCTTTCCCTCTCTGTCTCTCCCTCTCTCTCCTTCTGTCTCTGTGTCTCTCTCTGTCCCTCCATCTGTCTTTCCCTCCCTGTCTCTCCCTCTCTCTTGTACACTCTCTGTCTCTGCCTCTCTCTCTGTCTCTCTCTCTGTCCCTCCATCTGTCTTTCCCACCCTGTCTCTCCCTCTCTCTCCTTCTCTCCCTGTCTCTGACTCTCTCTCTGTCTCTCTCCCTGTCCCTCCATCTGTCTTTCCCTCTCTGTCACTCCCTCTCTCTCCTTCCACCTCTGCCTCTCTCTCTCTGTCTCTCCATCTGTCTTTCCCTCTTTGTCACTCCCTCTCTGTCTTTCTCTCTCTGTTTCTCTCTCTATCCCTCCATCGGTCCTTCCCTCCGTCATTCCATCTCTCTCCTTCTCTCTTTGTCTCTCTCTCTGTCCCTCCAACTGCCTTTCCCTCTCTGTCACTCCCTCTCTGTCTTTCTCTCTGTGTCTCTCTCTGTCTCTCCATCTGTCTTTCCTTCTCTGTCTCTCCCTCTCTCTCCTTCTATCTCTGCCTCTCCATCTGTCTTTCCCTCTCTCTCTCCCTCTCTCTCCTTCTCTCTCTGCCTCTCTCTCTGTCTCTCTCTCTCTGTCCCTCCATCTGCCTTTCCCTCTCTGTCACTCCCTCTCTCCTTCTCTCTGTCTCTCCCTCTCTCTCCTTCTCTCTCTGTCTCTCTCTCTGTCTCTCCATCTGTCTTTCTTTCTCTGTCTCTCCCTCTCTCTCCTTCTATCTCTGCCTCTCCATCTGTCTTTCCCTCTCTCTCTCTCCCTCTCTCTCCTTCTATCTCTGTCTCTCCATCCGTCTTTCCCTGTCTGTCTCTCCCTTTCTCTCCTTCTCTCTCTGTCTCCCTCTCTGTCCTTCCATCTGTCTTTCCCTCTCTGTCTCTCCCTCTCTCTCCTTCTCGCTCTGTCTCTCTCTCTCTCTGTCTCTCCAACTGCCTTTGCCTCTGTTTCTCTCCCACTCTCTCCTACTCTCTCTGTCACTGCCTCTCTCTTTGTCACTCCCTCTCTCTCCTTCTATCTCTGTCTCTCTCTCTATCCCTCTATCCCTCCATCTGTCTTTCCCTCTCTGTCTCTGCCTCTCTCTCCTTCTATCTCTGTCTCTCTGTCTCTTTCTCTCCATCTGTCTTTACCTGCCTGACACTCCATCTCTGTCCTTCTATCTCTGTCTCTCTCTGATTCCCTTTATCCCTCCATCTGTCCTTCCCCCGTCATTCCATCTCTCTCCTTCTCTCTTTGTCTCTCTCTCTGTCCCTCCAACTGCCTTTCCCTCTCTGTCACTCCCTCTCTGTCTTTCTCTCTCTGTCTCTCTCTGTCTCTCCATCTGTCTTTCCTTCTCTGTCTCTCCCTCTCTCTCCTTCTATCTCTGCCTCTCTATCTGACTTTCCCTCTCTCTCTCCTTCTCTCGCTGCCTCTCTCTCTGTCTCTCTCTCTGTCCCTCCAACTGCCTTTCCCTCTCTGTCACTCCCTCTCTCCTTCTCTCTGTCTCTACATCTCTCTCCTTCTCTCTCTGTCTCTCTCTCTGTCTCTCCATCTGTCTTTCTTTCTCTGTCTCTCCCTCTCTCTCCTTCTATCTCTGCCTCTCCATCTGTCTTTCCCTCTCTCTCTCTCCCTCTCTCTCCTTCTATCTCTGTCTCTCCATCTGTCTTTCCCTGTCTGTCTCTCCCTTTCTCTCCTTCTCTCTCTGTCTCCCTCTCTGTCCTTCCATCTGTCTTTCCCTCTCTGTCTCACCCTCTCTCTCCTTCTCTCTCTGTCTCTCACTCTGTCCCTCCATCTGTCTTTTCCTCCCTGACACTCCCTCTCTCCTTCTCGCTCTGTCTCTCTCTCTCTGTCTCTCCAACTGCCTTTGCCTCTGTTTCTCTCCCTCTCTCTCCTTCTATCTCTGTCTCTCTCTCTATCCCTCTATCCCTCCATCTGTCTTTCCCTCTCTGACTCTGCCTCTCTCTCCTTCTATCTCTGTCTCTCTGTCTCTTTCTCTCCATCTGTCTTTCCCTGCCTGACACTCCCTCTCTGTCCTTCTATCTCTGTCTCTCTCTGATTTCCTTTATCCCTCCATCTGTCCTTCCCTCCCTGACACTCCATCAGTCTCATTCTCTCTCTGTCTCTCACTCTGTCTCCCCATCTGTCTTTCCCTCCCTGTTTCTCGCTCTCTCTCCTTCTCTCTCTCTCTCTGCCTCTCTCTCTGTCTCTCCCTCTGTCTCTCCATCTGTCCTTCCCTCCCTGTCACACCGTCTCTCTCCTTCTCTCTCTGTCTCTCTCTCTCTGTCTCTCCATCTGTCCTTCCCTCCCTGTCACACCGTCTCTCTCCTTCTCTCTCTGTTTCTCTCTCTCTGTCCCTCCATCTGTCTTTCCCTCCCAGACACTCCCTCTCTCTCCTTCTATCTCTGTCTCTCTCTCTCTGTCTCTCCATCCGTCCTTCCCTCTCTGTCTCTCCCTCTCTCTCCTTCTCTCTCTGTCTCTCACTCTGTCCCTCCATCTGTCTTTTCCTCCCTGTCACACCCTCTCTCTCATTCTCGCTCTGTCTCTCTCTCTCTGTCTCTCCAACTGCCTTTGCCTCTGTTTCTCTCCCACTCTCTCCTTCTCTCTCTGTCACTGCCTCTCTCTCTGTCACTCCCTCTCTCTCCTTCTATCTCTGTCTCTCTCTCTATCACTCTATCCCTCCATCTGTCCTTCCCTCACTGTCACTCCATCTCTCTCCTCTCTCTGTCTCTCACTCTGTCCCTCCATCTGTCTTTCCATCTCTGTCACTCGCTCCCTCTCCTTCTATCTCTGTCTCTCTCTCTGCTATCACTGACACTAGGAGAGAGACTGAGGGACGGAGGTTTAGATATGAAGGCATAGAGAGGGCTGTAGAGAGGGACAAACTTGGAGAGAGAAAGAGATTGTTGAGTTGGATGAAGAGGATAATGTAAGATATATTAACTTGATTAAATACTTCACTGCTGTGTCTACAAACATATAAGAGACAGGTACGGAGAGAAAAAAAAACATCGAGAGAGGGAGGAATGCAGATGAAGTTGGGGCCCAGGCGGACACTTTTGATGATCCAGAAGGAATAGCCTCCATTTTAAATATTCAGTCAAATATTCCACTGTGGGAACCATCACACCCTCATGATATTGTTTGTGGAAATTGCGTGCTGGCTTATTGGTCAATTTTTATACCAGGGTTTGATAGATTCTTGTCAACCAAAGGTATTAAGAGATAAAGGGCAAAGGTGGGATATATGGTGATAGTTAGATCACAGATCAGCCCTGATCTCACTGAATGAAGGAACAGGGTCGAGGGGTTAAATTGCCTCCTCATCTTGCTATGTCTGATGTTAAATATCCTTCTTTCTCTCTCAGTCACCCGGTCAGTCTGTTTCTCTCTTTCTGTCTCTCACTGCGTCTACTTCGGACAGTGCAGAGTGAGATTCACTCTGCATCCACCCCATGATGTTCCTGTCCTGGGACTGTTGGATGGGACAGTGTCGAAGGAGCATTACTCTGTATCTAATCCATGCTGTACCGGTCTGGGGAATGTTTTTGGGAGAGTGGAAACAGAGAGGTCTGGGACCAGTGTGCTCATGGGGAGGACTTAATGGCGCCTCCTAATTGACCAGTTAGCAATATTGGTGCTCCAGGGATGAAAGGGACATTGGCTGAGTGGATACGACATTGGCTGAGAGAGTGGACAATGGTTGTTTCAGACTGGAGGGAGGTATACAGTGGAGGTTTATATTAGGACCACTGATCTTTTTGATATATACTAATGACTTGGACTTGTGTTTACAGGGCATAACTTCAATGTTTGCCAATGTTTGTGACATCTGCAATGTAATAAACAGGGAAGGGACTAGTCGCAGACTTCGGGAGGAGAGAGTATTTCTGGTGAAATGGGACACACAAGAACAAATGAATTAGGAGCACGAGTAGGCCATTCGGCCCCTCAAGCCTGCTTTGCCATTCAATGGCTGATCTGATTGCGAGCTCAACTCCACCTTCCTGTCTGTGTCCCATAACCCTTGACTCCCTAATTGATCAAAAATCTATCGGACTCAGCCTTGAACATATTCAATGATCCAGCCTCCACTGGTCTCTGGGGAAGAGAATTCCACAGACTGACCCCCCTCTGAGAGAAACACATTTCTCCTCATCTCAGTTTTAAATGGAACGTCCCTAATTTTTAAACTGTGTCCCCTAGTTCTAGTCTCCCCAACAAGGGGAAACATCCTCTCAGCATCCACCCTGTCCAGTCCCCTCGGGACCTGAGATGTTTCACTCAGATCACCTCTCATTCTTCTAAACTCCAGTGGGTATAGACCCAACCTGTTCAACCTTTCCTCATAAGATAACCCCTTCATCCCAGGAATCAGCCCAGTGAACCTTCTCTGAACTACTTCGAATGCAATTATATAATTTCTTCAGTAAGGAGACCAAAAGTGTCCACAATCCTGAAGACATCGTCTAACTTATGCCCTGTACAGCTGTAACAACACTTCCCTACTTTGATATTCTATTCACCTTGCAATAAACAACAACATTCCATTTGCCTTCCTAATCACTCGCTGTAGCTACACGGTAACATTTTGTGATTCATGTACCAGGACACCCAGATCCCTCTGTACCGTACAGTTCTGCAGTCTCTCTCCATTTCAATAATATACTGATTTTTATTCTTCCTGCGAAAGTGGACAAGCTCACATTTTCCCACATTATACTCCATCTGCCAATTTTCTGCTCACTCACTTCACCTCTGGAAATCTCTTTGTAGACAGTTTATGTCCTCTTGACAGCTTACTATCCAACCTATGCATTTTGGAAGGAAGACTGAGTGATATAAACTAAATGGTACAATGTTAGACTGGGTGGCAGGACAGAGAGATCTGGGATTTCATCAATGTTCCCTGTTCTACCCAAAAGCTCAATTTGGGGCTTGGAATCTGTGAGTTGAATTTAGCTTCATTCTGAAAAGTGTTAGCAAACGTGTTGGGAAATGTGTCAAAAGCTGTTTCCATTCAGACATTCCTGCATTGTGGAAGTGTGAGCTATCTTTGCAGAGACAGGAAATAGAGTTGTTTGAATGGACCTGCAGGTTTTAGTTGATGCAATAAGGTGAGAATTTGAATTGTGTCCCTTCCAGATACACAGAATTGAAGGTATTTACAGAACACCGCATGAAGTAGTTTACCAAGGTCTGACAAACTTCAAAGACTTCAAACACATCGAAGAAGAGGAGAAGGGAACAACTGGACTCCAAGGGTTAAATTACAAGGTGATATTACACAAACTGGGAATAATTCCCTGGAATTTAGGAGGATCAAGGTGATTTGATGAAAGTTGTTGAGATATTAAGGGGTCCGGTTGGGGTAGTTTGCGAGAAACTATTTCGGCAGCTTTGGAATATATGAGCAGGAGTAGGCCATTCAGCCCATCGAGCCTGCTCCGCCATTCAATACTATAATGGCTGATCATCCACTTCAATGTGTTTTTCCCAGACTATCCTCATACCCTTTATGTCATTGGTATTCAGCAATCTGTCAATCTCTGCTTTAAACATACTCAATGACTGAGCTTCCACAGCCCTCTGGGATAGAGAATTCCTAAGATTCACAACCCTCTGAGTAATGACATTTCTCCTCATCTCTGTCCCAAGTGGCTTCCCCCTTATTTTGAAATTGTGTCCCCTGGTTCTAAACTCCCCAACCAGGAGAAACATCTTACCTACATCTACCCTGTCTATCTGTAACGTTATCCCAGGGTCCCCACACAGCCTGTCTCCCCGTCCCCCTGCTTCTAAAGTGTCTCAGGGTCTCCTGGCACTTTCTATCTTTCTGCTTCTGTCTCTATCCCTCACTATCTCTCTGTTCTCTCTCCATTTCTATCTCTCCCTATATCTCTGTTATTCTACCTCTGTTCCTCTCTCTCTGTCCATCACTCTCTCCCACCATGTTGGTTATCGTTGGGGGTCGAGTTAAATCACAGACAAAATAAACACTTCACCTGTCTGACCCGGAATAAATAGCAAAATTTGTGGCTATTTTATGTCTGTATTCAGACAATATAGACAGGAGTGTATATTATATGATGGGATGCTGCAAATCGATTTACACTCGTACTGTCGGAAAAACAACTTAAAAAGAATTATTCACAAGTCTAGTCCAACTTAACGACAGATTTGACCCGATAAGGTAATAAATGCCAAAAGTCTGGAGTTTTTTGGAGTACGTTAAGCTTTACTCTGTCTGGCTTTCAGAAATTAAACATTACACATGCACTGCAAGATTAAAGATTATACATAGGTTAGGTTACATAGAATTTTGGAAGGGCTAACAAGGCTAGGGAATATCCAATGAATGGTAGGACCATAGGAAGTACCGAGTGTCAGAGGGATCTTGGTGTACTTGTCCATAGATCACTGAAGGCTGCAGCGCAGGTAGACAAGGTGGTTCGGAAGGTATATGGGATACGTGCCTTTATTAGTTGAGGCATAGAATATAAGAGCAGGGAGGTTATGATGGAGCTATATAAAAGACTGGTTAGGCCACAGCTGGAGTATTGTGTACAGTTCTGGGCACCACACTATAGGAAGGATGTGATTGCACTGGAGAGGATGCAGAGGAGATTGACCAGGATGTTGCCTGGGCTGGAGCATTTCAGCTATGAAGAGAGACTGAAAAGGCTGGAGTTGTTTTCCTCAGAGCAGAGAAGGCTGAGGAGGGACCTGATTGAGGTGTACAAAATTATGAGGGGCATTGATAGGTTAGATAGGAAGAAACATTTTCCCTTAGCGGAGGGGTCAATAACCAGGGGGCATAGATTGAAGGGAAGGGCAGGAGGTTTAGAGGGGATTTGAGGAAAAGATTATTCCCCTGGAAGGTTATTGGATGATTTGATGAAGGTTTACAAAGTAATAAGGGAAACTGATAGGGTGGACTGAGAGTAACTATTCCCACTGGCTGTGAAGTCAGGATCTTGGGGCATTGTCTAAAAATATAAAGAGTGGCCACTTTGACTTCATCCCAACGTGTCGTATGTATATTCTCACATATAGCAGGTATAGCAGCACATATATAACAGGATAGCAGGTATAACTGTAGTCATAGTATTCAGCTGAAAATTGATCAGTTACATTGTTATTTCAGTCCATATTTACAGTACACACGGTACCTTACTGTTGTAATCATGTCATATAGTATCTATTCATCCCACTGGGGCAAAATGTCACTGGCTCAATATTCTCACCAAATACTAAAGCATTCCACAATGCAAGACTCTCAGATTCAACACAAGTTTCCTTTTCTGAGTCTCACTGGTCTGTTCTGATCCTCTGAGGGATTATTGATGCTTATCCTCCACATGAGCAGTCGTCCTAATCCCGTGTGCCTGTCCTGCTCCCAAACCCGGCATCCGGTACATTAAGGCAAGTGATGCAGGAGCGTCTCAGTGACTGAGGCAGGTGAGTCTTGAGGCTGAGCCGAGGACAGTGAGTGACCCGGGTTAATCCGACACTCCAGGGACAGTTTAAACTGAACTGTACTCTGTATCTAACCCGTGCTGTTCCTTCTCTGAGAGTGTTTGATGGGGCAGTGCAGACGAGGAGAGTTATTCCTTACCCATTTTAAATATGGAGAAGTGAATGTCCAAGAGATTATTTTATGTGTGATGAGGGTTTCTGCCTCTACCATCCTTTAGCGTCATCGAGAGATACAGCACTGATACAGGCCCTTCGGCCCGCCCAGTCTGTGCCGTCCATCAACCACCCATTTTATACTAATCCTTTCAGGCAGTGAGTTCCAGACACCCACCAGCCACTGGGTGAAGAAACTATTGATGTGTTTCGTTCAGTTAAGTTTGATGTCAATGTTTCCCCAGGATGTTGACGCTGGGGGATTCAGCGATGGGATAATGCTTTGAATGCCAAGGGGAGGTGGTTGGATTCTCTCATGTTGCAGATGGTCATTGCCTGGCACTTGCGTGACGTGAATGTTACTTGTCACTGGTCGGCCCAAACCTGAATGTTGTCCGGGTCTCAGTGCATGTGGCTATGGATTGCTTCATTATCTGAGGCAAAATACTGTGGATGGTGGAAATCTGGAAAGCATCGAGCTGAATCACTAACTCTCTTTCTCTCTCCACAGATGCTGCTTGACCTGCGCAGTATTTCCACCATTCTCTCCTGGGATCTCAGCTGAAGATGGTTGAGTCTCGGACACTACCTGAGCAACTCCTGCAGGGATGTCCTGGGACTGAGATGATTGACCTCCAACAACCACAACCATCTTCCTTTGTGCTCGGTATGACTCCATGGGAGCCATCACACCGTCATGATATTGGTTGTGGAAATGTCATGCTGGCTTATTGGTTAATTTTTAAATCTGTGATTGATAGATTCTTGTTAACCAAAGGTATCAAGAGATAAGGGGCAAAGGCAGGATATATGGTGTAAGTTACATCACAGATCAGCCCTGATCTCATTGGATGCTGGAACAGGGCTGTGTGGTTGAATTGCATCCTCCTCTTCCAATATCCCCTGTGAAGTATCCTTCTTTCTCTTTTAGTCACCCTGTCAGTCTATGTTTCTGGGAGATTTCTTGTATCTGCCTCAGTGAAGACAGACACAAAGTCATCATTTATCCTCACTGCCATTTCTCTATTCCCCATTATAAAATCTCCTGACTCTGCCTGTAAAGGACCCACATTTGTCTCAGCCAAACCATTCCTTTTTACGTCCCGATTGAAACTTTTACAGTCCGTTTTAATGTCTGGGGGATTCTGGGACGAGTGAGCATAGTCTGAAAATTAGAGGCAGTCCTTTCAGGAGTGAAGTTAGGAAACACGTCTACAGACTAAAGGTGGTGTTAGTTTGGAAGTCTCTTCTGTAAATGACCATTGATGTGAAATCAATTGTTCATTTTTAAATCTAAGATTGGCCATCCCGAATGTCTTTTGGAAATTGAAATATTCTTCTGTCACTCTCTGTCCCTTGGGCAGTCCGTTTGTGTGTGTGTCTATGCATGTCGGTCTGTGTGTGTGTGTGTGTGTGTCTCTGTGTGTCTGTGGAAGTCGGTCTGTGTGTGTGTGTGTCTGTGGAAGTCGGTCTGTGTGTGTGTTTCTCTGTGTGCCTGTGTGTTTCTGTGTGTGTGTGTCTGTGTCTTTGGAAGTCGGTATGTGTGTGTGTGTGTGTGTGTCTCTGTGTGTCTGTGGAAGTCGGTCTCTGTGTGTGTGTGTCTGTGTGTGTGTGGTTGTGTGTCTGTGTGTGTGGTTCTGTGTGTGTGTGTGGTTCTGTGTGCTTCTCTGTGTGTGGGTGTGTGTTTCTCTGTGTGTGGGTGTGTGCGTGTCTGTCTGTGTCTATGCCTGTTTCTCTCTCCTCAGTACCTCAGTAAATCTCCACATACATCAATTTGCTATTTTAATTTGGCTGCTTTTGGTGATACCACAACTGCAGAGGGTGCACTTCCTTCTGCAGGCTGGTAGGAAACCCATATCCTGCTCTTTAACGGCATATTCTGTCTGCTTTTTATACTAAATTTATTAATCCCTAATAATTGATCAAATCTGACATTGATTACTATTTGAAATTCTCCAGGTATACTTTCCTCCCAGGACTGATTAAAAGTTCGAGATTCCCTCAGTGTTTTGGAAATATCAAACCCTGATCCCACACCCAGTAAAGTATTTTACATGATGGGACGCTGCAAATGCTGAAATACTCAGTACGCACGGTACCTTCATGTTGTAATAAGATGTTATAATCTCTATTCAGATAACTCTCATGCCACAGGGGCAAAATTTCACTGGGTCAACATTCTGACCAAACACTAAAACATTACAGAAAGCGAGGCTCACAAATTCAACACAAGTTTCCTTTTCTGTGTCTCGCTGGACTGTTCTGATTTTCTGTTGGGTGACATCAGCCTCGATTTTGTGTTCGGACCTGAACCCACAAACGTATAACTCAGAGGCAGGATTATTACCCACTGAGCTACAGCTGGCTCCAATGTTCCCAGAAAATTTAGTTGTTGTGCACGGCAAGTTTTTTTTGACCCACATGCAGTCCCTTTAAATTTTTAAGAATCTTCGAAGATGTGTGTTATTTATCAGGGAACAGGACCTGCGTGGTACCTTCCAGGCTGCTGCACACAGCTTTGCAGGAACACTGACCGACACTCTCCATCCCAATCTCTTCCTCTCTGGTAATCTCTCCCCATTGCTATCCTTCCCTCTCTCTGTTATTCCCTCTCTCTATCTATCCCTGTCTTTCTCACTGTTGCTCTCTCCATCTGGATGGAGGAGGAGAAAGAGAGGCATATATAGAGGCAGCTTTACTCGGTATCTAACCCCACACTGTACCTGTCCTGCGAGTGTTTTATAGAACAGAGAGGACAGATGTTTGCTCTGCAGATAACTCCATTCTGTACTTGGCTTGGCAGTATTTGAAGGGACAGTTTAGACGGAGCTTTACTCTGTATCCCTGGAATTTTGAAGTGTAAGGGGTGTTTAGCTCAGTTTAGTTTAGAGATACAGCACTGAAGCAGGCCATTCGGCCCACCGTGTCTGTGCCGACCATCAACCACCCATTTATACTAATCCTACACTAATTCCATATTCCTACCACATCCCCACCTGTCCCCATATTTCCCTACCACCTACCGATACTGGGGGCAATTGCTAATGGCCAATTTACCTATCAACCTGCAAGTCTTTGTCATGTGGGAGGAAACCGGAGTACCTGGTGGAAACCCACGCAGACACAGGGAGAACTTGCAAACTCCACACAGGCAGTACCCAGAATTGAACCCGGGTCGCTGGAGCTGTGAGGCTGCGATGCGAACCACTGTGCCACTGTGCTTTGTGAATTGATCAAAGTTTAAAAGACAATACTGGAAACTGATGGGGTAGATAGAGAGAAACTCTTCTCACTGGTTGGAGGAGTCTCTGACGAGGGGCACAGTCGAAAAATCGAACATTAGTCGAAGACCCTTTCAAGGGTCAAATTTATTAACACTTCGACACACAAAGGATGGTGGAATTTTGGAATTGTCTTCCACAAATGACCCGTCCCTATCTCTGCAATCTCCTCCAGCTCCACAATCCACCAATATCTGCCATACTCTAATTCTGGCCTCTTGAACATCCCCAATTTGAATCGTTCCACCATTGGTGGCCATGCCTTCAAGCTGCCAAGGCCCTAACTCTGGAATTCCTTTCCCAAACCTCTCCGTCTCACTAACTCTCTTTCCTCTTTGAGGATTCTCCCTCAAACCAACCTCTGACCAAGTTTATGGTCATCCGGTCTAATATCTCCTGAAGTGACTCGGTGTCAAATTTTTATTTTCTTGATTCATTTGTTGGATGTGTGCGTTAGTGGCCAGGACAGCATTTATTGCCCATTCATAATTGCCCTTGAGAAGGTGGTTTTGAGCCTCCTTCTTGAACCGCTGCAGTCCATGTGGGGTAGGTACACCCACAGTGCTGTTAGGAAGGGAGATCCAGGATTTTGACCCAGTCACAGTGAAGGAGCAGCGATATAGTTCCAAGTCAGGATGGTGTGTGACTTAAGGGAAACTTGCAGGTGGTGGTGTTCCCATACGTGTTTCCTTTTTGATTGCTCTCTCTCAAAACAAGGAACAAAGAACAAAGATAATTACAGCACAGGAACAGGCCCTTCGGCCCTCCAAGCCTGCGCCGATCCAGATCCTCTCTCTAAACATGTCGCCTATTTTCTAAGGTTCTGTATCTCTTTTCTTCCTGCCCATTCATGTATCTGTCTAGATCCATCTTAAATGACTCCAACGTGCCCGCATCTACCACCTCCGCTGGCAATGCGTTCCAGGTGCCCACCACCCTCTGCGTGAAGAACTTTCCACGCA
Source organism: Heterodontus francisci (assembly GCF_036365525.1). NCBI lineage: Eukaryota > Metazoa > Chordata > Chondrichthyes > Heterodontiformes > Heterodontidae > Heterodontus > Heterodontus francisci. The sequence continues at coordinate 22,579,260 of NC_090391.1, forward strand.
TATCCCCCCTAAACTTTTCCCCTTTCACTTTGAACTCGTGTCCTCTAGTAATTGAAACCCCCACTCTGGGAAAAAGCCTCTTGCTATCCACCCTGTCTATACCTCTCATGATTTTGTACACCTCAATCAGGTCCCCCCTCAACCTCCGTCTTTCTAATGAAAATAATCCTAATCTGCTCAACCTCTCTTCATAGCTAGCGCCCTCCATACCAGGCAACATCCTGGTGAACCTCCTCTGCACCCTCTCCAAAGCATCCACATCCTTTTGATAATGTGGCGACCAGAACTGTACGCAGTATTCCAAATGTGGCCGAACCAAAGTCCTATACAACTGTAACATGACCTGCCAACTCTTGTACTCAATGCCCCGTCCGATGAAGGAAAGCATGACGTATGCCTTCCTGACCACTCTATTTACCTGCGTTGCCACCTTCAGGGAACAGTGGACCTGAACACCCAAATCTCTCTGGACATCAAGTTTCCCCAGGACATTTCCATTTACTGTATAGTTCACTCTTGAATTGGATCTTCCAAAATGCATCACCTCGCATTTGCCCTGATTGAACTCCATCTGCCATTTCTCTGCCCAACTCTCCAATCTATCTATATTCTGCTGTATTCTCTGACAGTCCCCTTCACTATCTGCTACTCCACCAATCTTAGTGTCGTCTGCAAATTTGCTAATCAGTCCAGCTGTACTTTCCTCCAAATCATTAATGTATATCACAAACAACTGTGGTCCCAGCACGGACCCCTGTGGAACACCACTGGTCACACGTCTCCATTTTGAGAAACTCCCTTCTACTGCTACTCTCTGTCTCCTGTTGCCCAGCCAGTTCTTTATCCATCTAGCTAGTACACCTTGGACCCCAAGCGCCTTCACTTTCTCCATCAGCCTGCCATGGGGAACCTTATCAAACGCCTTACTGAAGTCCATGTATATGACATCGACAGCCCTTCCCTCATCAATCAACTTTGTCACTTCCTCAAAGAATTCTATTAAGTTGGTAAGACATGACCTTCCCTGCACAAAACCATGTTGCCTATCACTGATGAGCCCATTTTCTTCCAATTGGGAATAGATCCGATCCCTCAGTATCTTCTCCAGCAGCTTCCCTACCACTGACGTCAGGCTCACCGGTCTATAATTACCTGGATTATCCCTGCTACCCTTCTTAAACAAGGGGACAACATTAGCAATTCTCCAGTCCTCTGGGACCTCACCCGTGTTTAAGGATGCTGCAAAGATATCTGTTAAGGCCCCAGCTATTTCCTCTCTCGCTTCCCTCAGTAACCTGGGATAGATCCCATCCGGACCTGGGGACTTGTCCACCTTAATGCCCTTTAGAATACCCAACATTTCCTCCCTTCCTTATGCCGACTTGACCTAGAGTAATCAAACATCTGTTCCTAACCTCAACATCCGTCATGCCCCTCTCCTCGGTGAATACCGATGCAATGTACTCGTTTAGAATCTCACCCATTTTCTCTGAGTCCAAGCATAACATTCCTCCTTTGTCCTTCAGTGGGCCAATCCTTTCTCTAGTTACCCTCTTTCTCCTTATATATGAATAAAAGGCTTTGGGATTTTCCTTAACCCTGTTTGCTAAAGATATTTCATGACCCCTTTTAGCCCTCTTAATTCCTCGTTTCAGATTGGTCCTACATTCCCGATATTCTTTCAAAGCTTCGTCTTTCATCAGCCGCCTAGACCTTATGTATGCTTCCTTTTTCCTCTTAGCTAGTCTCACAATTTCACCTGTCATCCATGGTTCCCTAATCTTGCCATTTCTATCCCTCATTTTCACAGGAACATGTCTCTCCTGCACGCTAATCAACCTCTCTTTAAAAGCCTCCCACATATCACATGTGGATTTACCTTCAAACAGCTGCTCCCAATCTACATTTCCCAGCTCCTGCCGAATTTTGGTATAGTTGGCCTTCCCCCAATTTAGCACTCTTCCTTTAGGACCACTCTCGTCTTTGTCCATGAGTATTTTCAAGCTTACGGAATTGTGATCACTATTCCCAAAATAGTCCCCTACTGAAACTTCAACAACCTGGCCGGGCTCATTCCCCAACACCAGGTCCAGTATGGCCCCTTCCCGAGTTGGACTATTTACATACTGCTCCAGAAAACCCTCCTGGATGCTCCTTACAAATTCTGCTCCATCTGGACCTCGAACACTAAGCGAATCCCAGTCAATGTTGGGAAAATTAAAATCTCCTATCACCACCACCCTGTTGCTCCTACATCTTTCCATAATATGTTTACATATTTGTACCTCTATCTCACGCTCGCTGTTGGGAGGCCTGTAGTACAGCCCCAACATTGTTACCGCACCCTTCCTATTTCTGAGTTCTGTCCATATTGCCTCACTGCTCGAGTCCTCCATAGTGCCCTCCTTCAGCACAGCTGTGATATCCTCTTTGACCAGTAATGCAACTCCTCCACCCCTTTTACCTCCCTCTCTATCCCGCCTGAAGCATCGATATCCTGGGATATTTAGTTGCCAATCATGCCCTTCCCTCAACAAAGTCTCAGTAATCGCAATAACATCATACTCCCAGGTACTAATCCAAGCCCTAAGTTCATCTGCCTTACCTACTACACTTCTTGCATTAAAACAAATGCACCTCAGACCACCAGTCCCTTTATATTCATCATCTGCTCCCTGCCTGCTCTTCCTCTTAGTCACACTGACTTCATTATCTGGTTCCTTACAGGCTTTTGTTACTACCTCCTTACTGTCAACTGACCTCAATTGGTTCCCATCCCCCTGCTACATTAGGTTAAACCCTCCCCAACAGCGTTAGCAAAAGCACCTTCAAGGACATTGGTTCCAGTCCGGCCCAGGTGTAGACCGTCCAATTTGTAATAGTCCCACCTCCCCCAGAACCGGTCCCAATGTCCCAAAAATCTGAACCCCTCCTTCCTGCACCATCTCTCAAGCCAAGCATTCATCCTGACTATTCTTTCATTTTAATCTGACTATCACGTGGCACTGGTAGTAATCCTGAGATTACTACCTCTGAGGTCCTACTTTTTAACTTGGCTCCTAACTCCCTAAACTCTGCTTGTAGGACCTCATCCCGTTTTTTACCTATATCATTAGTGCCTATGTGCACAATGACAACTGGCTGTTCACCCTCCCCCTTTAGAATGTTCTGCAGCCGATCTGAGACGTCCCTGACCCGTGCACCTGGGAGGCAACATACCATTCGGGAGCCTCGTTTTCGACCACAGAACCGCCTATCTACTCCCCTTACAATCGAATCCCCTACGACTATAGCCCTTCCACTCTTTTTCCCGCCCTTCTGAACAGCAGAGCCAGCCATGGTGCCATGGACCTGGCTACTGCTGCCTTCCCCTGGTGAGCCATCTCCCTCAACAGTATCCAAAACGGTATACTTGTTTTGGAGGGAGATGACCGCAGGGGACTCCTGCGCTGCCTTCCTGCTCTTTCTCTGCCTTTTGGTCACCCATTCCCTTTCTCCCTCAGCAATCCTAATCTGCGGTGTGACCAATTCACTAAACGTGCTATCCACGACCTCCTCAGCATCGCGCATGCTCCAAAGTGAGTCCATCCGCAGCTCGAGAGACGTCATGCGGTCTAACAAGAGCTGCAGCTGGACACACTTCCTGCACGTGAAGGAGTCAGGGTCATCAGCCATGTCTCTGAGCTCCCACATTGAGCAAGAGGAGCATGATACGGGTCTGAGATCTCCTGGCATTTTTAATCTTAAGTTTAAACTTAGTTAAATGAAAAAGGAAAGAAAAGTTTTTACCAATCACAATAAAACCAGAGAAATCGAAAAAGCCTTACCTTATAAACACCCCACCGAGTCCTTTTTTTTGGTTAGAGGAGGAGGGCGGGTGGGAGACACTACAAGTGTGGTGTCTCGGGTTCAGAAACCGCCCAAATATATAGTGTTTTACTTACCCAGCAGCCCCCTGGCCTCCTCCGAAAAACAAAAGGATTTTAAATTTACTTTCAAACTGACTTTCCCAGCTGCTCACTCGCTCACACTCTGCTCCCGAAAAAGCTGCTGCACTGAAAGGAAAGTTATTTTAAACCGCCCAAATATATAGTGTTTTACTTACCCAGCAGCCCCCTGGCCTTCGCCGAAAAACAAAAGGAAATTAAATTTACTTTCAAACTGACTTTCCCAGCTGCTCACTCGCTCACACTCTCCCCCTCCTTCTTTCCAGACCTCCCTGTCCTCCTGTCCCTCTGTGTTTTGAGAACCTAAGAACAGAAGGAAGTGGGTGCAGGAACAGAGAGACCTGGGGATGTCTGCGCACAAATTGAAGGTGGCAGAGCTAGTTGAGAAAGTGGTTAAAAGGCATATGGGATCCTAGGCTTTATAAATAGAGGCTTAGAGTATAAAAGCAAGGAGGTTGTGATGAAGCTTTATAAAACACTGCTTCATCCTCAACTAGTATTGTGTCCAATTCTGGACACCGTACTTTCGGAAGGATGTGGGGGCTTTAGAGAGGATGCAGAAAAGACTCACGAGCAAGGTTCCAGGGATGAGGGACTTCAGTTACGTGGATGGATTGGAGAAACTGGTGTTGTTCTCCATAGAGAAGAGAAACTTGAGATGAGATTTGATAGAGGTGTTCAATCATGAGGGGTCCTGACAGAGTAGATGTAGGAGTAGGAATGCAGCACATAGGACATTCCAGACCCATTTCTGTTCAGTGTTTACTTAAACAAGTGAATTGACCATTTAATATTTTTAACTTACTTAACCCTTGTGTTCCCACAAAGATCAAGCTAGCAAATTCAACAGTGGCCACTTTGACTTCATCCCATCGTGTCTTATGTACATTCTCAGAGGATAGCAGGTATAACTGTAGTAATAAAATTCAGCTTAAAATTGATCAGTTACATTGTTATTTCAGTCCATATTTACAGTACACTCGGTACCTTACTGTTGTAATAAAGTCAAATAGTGTCTATTCATCCCACTGGGGCAAAATGTCACTGGCTCAACATTCTCACCAAATACGAAAGCATTCCACAATGCAAGACTCACAAATTCAACACAAGTTTCCTTTTCTGAGTCTCACTGGCCTGTTTTGATTCTCTGAGGGATTACTGATGCTTATCCTTCACATGAGCAGTCGTCCTAATCCCGTGTGCCTGTCCTGCTCCCAAACCCAGCATCCACTTATGCTAAGGCAAGTGATACAGGAGCGTCTCAGTGACTGACGCAGGTGAGTCTTGAGGCTGAGCCGGGCACAGCCGGGTTAATCCAACACTCCAGGGAATGTTTAAACGGAGCTTGACTCTGTATCTCAGCCATGCTGCACCTTCTCTGAGAGTGTGCGATGAGGCAGTGTAGACGAGGAGAGTTATTCCTTACCCATTTTAAACATGGAGAAGTGAATATCCAAGAGATTGTTTTAAATGTGATGAGGGTTTCTGCCTCTACCACCCTTTCAGGCAGTGAGTTCCAGACACCCACCAGCCACTGGGTGAAGAAACTATTGATGTGTTTCGTTCTGTTGAGTTTGATGTCAATGTTTCCCCAGGATGTTGACGCTGGGTGATACAGCGATGGGATAATGCTTTGAATGCCAAGGGGAGGTGGTTGGATTCTCTCTTGATGCAGATGGTCATTGCTTGGCACTTGTGTGATGTGAATGTTACTTGCCACTGGTCGGCCCAAACCTGAATGTTGTCTGGGTCTCGGTGCATGTGGCTCTGGATTGCTTCATTATCTGAGGCAAAATACTGTGGATGCTGGAAATCTGGAAAGCATCGAGCTGAATCACTAACTCTGTTTCTATCTGCACAGATGTTGCTTGACCTGCTCAGTATTTAAAGCACTATCTGCTGGGATCTCAGTTGAAGATGGCTGGGCTGAGGACACTACCCTGATAAACTCCTGCAGTGAAGGCCTGGGACTGAGATGATTGACTTCCAACAACCACAACCATCTTCCTTTGTGCTCGGTATGATTCCAACCAGTGGAGAGATTTCCCCCGATTTCCACTGACTTCAGTTTTACTCGGGCTCCTCGATGTCACACTTGGTCAAACGCTGCCTTGATGTTAAGGTCAGTCTCTCTTCCCAGTAGCAGACAGGAGTGAATCGTTCCCTTTGACCCGTTGTACACTGAACTTGCTCTGCTTCTTCACAGCCTGATACAGGACTGTACACGGTGGATTAATATAGCCCATCAAACACTCCCAGAGCAGCTTCAGCACAGCTTAGGAACAGAGTACTGTTCCTTCAACATTCTCTCTCTGTCTCTCCCTCCTGCTATCTCTGACACTAGGAGAGAGACAGAGGGAGAGAGGGTTAGTTATGAAGGCAGAGAGAGGGCTGCAGAGAGGGACAAAGTTGGAGAGAGAGAGATTGTTGAGGTGGATGAAAAGGATAATGTAAGATATTTTAATTTGATGTAATCCTTCACTGCTGTGGACACAAACATATAAGAGATAGATATGGAGAGAGAAAAACATCGGGAGAGGGGGAAATGTCGATGATGTTGGGGCCCAGGCAGATACTTTTGATGATCCAGAAGGAATAGTCTCCATTTTAAACATCCAGTGAGCTATTCCACTGTGGGAGCCATCACACCCTCATGATATTGTTTGTGGAAATTTCATGCTGGATTATTGGTTAATTTTTAAACCTGTGATTGATAGATTCTTGTTAAGCAAAGATAGTAAGAGATAAGGGGCAATGGCAAGATATATGGTGTAAGATAGATCACAGATCAGCCCTGATCTCATTGAATGCCGGAACAGGGTTGTGGGGTTAAATTACATCCAATATCCGATGTTAAATATCCTTCTTTCTCTGTCAGTCACCCTGTCAGTCTATGTCTCTCTGTCTAAACTAAATGGTACAATGTTAAAATGGGTGAAGGAATAGAGAATCCTTCCCCATCCAGGAGCTGACTGTGTCTCTCTCTCTCTCTCTCTCTCTCTCTCTACCCCCTCTCTCACTTCCCCCTTTTTACTGTCTCTCCTTCTCTTTCAATCCTGATCCTGACTTTTCTCGGAATCCTTCTTGGTTGAATAGTACCCTGAATTGTTTCAGTCTCACTGTTACAAGGAACAAGTCACATTTCTGTGGTATTTTCGATATCTTAATGGTTCAATTTGGAGCTTGGATTGTGTCAGGTAAATGTGGTTTCTCATTCAGACATTTCTGCATTGTGGAACTGTCAGTTATCTGTGCAGGGACAGGATATCGGGGTGTCTGAATGGAGTTGAAGCTTTTGGTTGCTTGAATAGGGTGTGAATTAGATTGTGGATTGTGTCCCTGAAGGTATTTAAGACGATCACCTGAGAGAATGAAGTGGTTTACCAATGTCTGAATAACATCGAAGTCTTCAAACACATGAAAGAACAAGACTGGAGACAATACTCAAAAGTCAGAGTTCAAATCCCACATTGGGCTCTTGTGAATTTGAATTTCTCTGAAAATAAAAAATAACTCTGGAATAATAAATCCTCCAGGATGAAATGATTCAATCTCACTGCTCTGACACTGATTTACCTTCAAGTAGCGTTTTCCAGTCCACCTTTTCGAAATCGCCTTCCACCGGCCCAGCTTCATTCCCTAAAACTAAGTGTCAAACTGACCCATCTCTTGTTGACCTTGCTACGTACTGGCCTAAAAAAGTTCCCCTGAATGTATATTTAGAATTCTGTATCCTTGATACCTTTTACACTAGTCTCAGTTGTCAATGCACTAGTTAGGTCTGCACTAGACCCTGCCTCTGTTTATATTACACATGGACCTGTCTCTGCTATAAAAATGGTTTAAAAAGTGGAGAGCAAACCCTCCAATTTATACACTCGATCCGAAGAAATAGGAGCAGGAGTAGGCCATTCAGCCTCTTGAGCCTGTTCTGTCAGTCAATATGATCATGATTGATCTGATAGTGACTTTAACTCCATTTTCCTGCCTGCCCCCCATAACCCTTGACTCCCTTGTAAATTCATTGACCCAACCTCCCCTGCTCTCTGGGGAAGAGAATTCCAAAGCCTAACCAACCTCTGGGAGAATGAAGTCTTCCTTAGCTCAGTCTTAAATGGCAGACCCTTTATTTTTAAACGGTGCCCCCTAGTTCAAGACTCCTCCACAAGGGAAAAATCCTCCCAACATCCGCCCTGTCAAGTCCCCTCAGAATCTTGTATGTTCCAATAAGATCACCTCTCATTCTTCTAAACTCCAATGAGTATAGGCCCAACCTGTTCAACTATTCCTCATAAGATAACCCCTTCATCCCAGGAATCAGCCTAGTGAACCTTCTCTGAACTGATTCCAATGCATCCAGGCCTGACCATTTATTCACTTTCAAAGATGCTAAACACCTTAATATTTCCCTCGCACCCTGTTTATCCCATCCAATATTTCACACTCCTCCTCTTTAACTACAATGTCTGCATAGTTCCCCCTCTTTTATAAAGACGGATACAAAGTATTCATTAAGAACCGTGCCCACATCTCCCACCTCCATACACACATTCCCTTTCTGGTCCCTAATACTCTATCCTTAGTTATCCTCTTTGCTCTTCATGTATTTATAAAACATCTTTGTGCTTTCCTTGATTTTACTTGGTAATATTATTTTCCGACTATCTTTTTGCTTTCCTAATTTTCTTTTTAATTTCACCCCTGCACTTTCTTCACTCCTCTCGGCTTTCTGTGGTATTGAGCTCTCGGTATCTGACATAAGCTTCCCTTTTGTGCCTTGTTCTACCTGGTTTGATTCTTGCTATCTAAGGGGCTCTAGATTTGGGAGTCTCACCCTGTTTGTCTTTGTGGGAAAATATTTGTTCTCAACCCTCTCAGGGAGTCGAGGGTTCTGCAGAGCAGGCCTGAAAGAGGAGTTGAGTGTTGGGACAGATCAGTCATGATCTTATTGAATGGCAGGGCAGGCTCGAGGGGCTGAATGGCCTACTCCTGCTCCTACTTCTTGTGTTCTTGTGTCCAGTTCAATATCTCCTTTAGTGACTTGGTGCCAAATTATTATTTTTTATTCATTTGTTGGATGTGTTCATTACTGGCTATGCCAGCATTTTATTGCCCATCACCAATTGCCGTTGAACCTTCTTGAACCGCTGCAGTCCATGTGGGGTAGGTACACCCACAGTGCTGTTAGGAAGTGAGATCCAGGATTTTGACCTAGTGACAGTGAAGGAATGGTGATATAGTTCCAAGTCAGGATGGTGTGAGACTGGAAGGGAAACTTGCAGGTGGTGGTGTTCCCATATGTGTTTCCTGTTTGTTTGCTCTCTCTCCCCCTCATTATTTCTAGACCTCCCTGTCCTTCTGTCCCTCTCTGTCATGGGAACCTAAGAACAGAAGGAAGTGGGTGCAGGAACAGAGAGACCTGGGGATGTCTGCGCACAAATTGAAGGGGGCAGAGCTAGTTAAGAAAGTGGTTAAAAGGCAAATGGGATCCTCGGCTTTGTAAATGGAGGCTTAGAGTATAAAAGCAAGGAGGTTATGATGAAGCTTGATAAAACACTGCTTCATCCTCATCCAGTATTGTGTCCAATTCTGGACACCGTACTTTCGGAAGGATGTGGGGGCTTTAGAGAGGATGCAGAAAAGATTCACGAGCAACGTTCCAGGGATGAGAGACTTCAGTTACGTGGATAGATTGGAGAAACTGGTGTTGTTCTCCATAGAGAAGAGAAACTTGAGTTGAGATTTGATAGAGGTGTTCAATCATGAGGGGTCCTGACAGAGTAGATGTCGGAGTAGGAATGCAGCACATAGGACATTCCAGACCCATTTCTGTTCAGTGTTTACTTAAACAAGTGAATTGACCATTTAATATTTTTAACTTACTTAACCCTTGTGTTCCCACAAAGATCAAGCTAGCAAATTCACCAGTGGCCACTTTGACTTCATCCCATCGTGTCTTATGTACATTCTGACAGGATAGCAGGTACAACTGTAGTCATAAATTTCAGCTGAAAATTGATCGGTTACATTGTTATTTCAGTCCATATTTACAGTACACACGGTACCTTACTGTTGTAATAAAGTCATATAGTATCTATTCATCCCACTGGGGCAAAATGTCACTGGTTCAACACTCTCACCAAATACTAAAACTTTCCACAATGCAAGACTCACAAATTCAACACAAGTTTCCTTTTCTGAGTCTCACTGGTCTGTTCTGATTCTCTGAGGGATTACTGATGCTTATCCTCCACATGAACAGTCGTCCTAATCCCGTGTGCCTGTCCTGCTCCCAAACCCGGCATCCGCTTACATTAATGCAAGTGATACAGGAGCGTCTCAGTGACTGAGGCAGGTGAGTCTTGAGGCTGAGCCGGGCACAGTGAGTGACCCGGGTTAATCCGACACTCCAGGGACAGTTTAAATGGAGCTTTACTCTGTATCTAACCCGTGCTGTACCTTCTCTGAGAGTGTTTGATGGGGCATGCAGACGGGGAGAGTTATTCCTTACCCATTTTAAATATAGAAAAGTGAATGTCCAAGAGATTGTTTTAAATGTGATGAGGGTTTCTGCCTCGACCATCCTTTAGAGTCAGAGAGAGATACAGCACTTATACAGGCCCTTCGGCCCGCCCAGGCTGTGCCAGCAAAATCCACCCATTTTATACTAATCCTTTCAGGCAGTGAGTTCCAGACACCCACCAGCCACTGGGTGAAGAAACTATTGATGTGTTTCGTTCTGTTAAGTTTGATGTCAATGTCTCCCCAGGATGTTGACGCTGGGGGATTCAGCGATGGGATAATGCTTTGAATGCCAAGGGGAGGTGGTTGGATTCTCTCTTGTTGCAGATGGTCGTTGCCTGGTACTTGTGTGACATGAATGTTACTTCCCACTGGTCGGCCCAAGCCTGAATGTTGTCCGGGTCTTGGTGCATGTGGCTCTGGATTGCTTCATTATCTGAGGCAAAATACTGTGGGTGCTGGAAATCTGGAAAGCATCGAGCTGAATCTCTAACTCTGTTTCTCTGTCCACAGATGCTGCTCGACCTGCTCAGTATTTCCAATATTTTCTCCTGGGATCACAGCTAAAGATGGTTGAGCCTCGGACACTACCCTGAGGAACTCCTGCAGTGATGTCCTGGGACTGAGATGATTGACCTCCAACAAGCACAACCATCTTCCTTTGTGCTCGGTATGAGTCCAACCAGCAGATTCCTACTGACTTCAGTTTTACTCGGGCTCCTCGATGTCACACTCGGTCAAACGCTGCCTTGATGTTAAGGTCAGTCTCTCTTCCCAGTAGCAGACAGGAGTGAATCGTTCCCTTTGACCCGTTGTACACTGAACAAGCTGTGTTTCTTCACAGCCTGATACAGGACTGTGCACGGCCAATTAATGTAGCCCATCAAACACTCCCAGAGCAGGTTCAGCACAGTTTAGGAATAGAGTATAGTTCCTTCAACATTCTCTATCTGTCTTCCTCTCTCTGTCTCTCCCTCCTGCTATCTCTGACACGAGGAGAGAGACAGAGGGAAAGAATGTTAGATATGCAGACAGAGAGAGTGTTGTGGAGAGGGAACAAGGTTGGAGAGAGAGAGATTGCGGGGTCGATTGAAAGGGAGAATGTAAGAGAAAATAATTTGATGTAATCCTTCACTGCTGTGTGCACCAACATTTAAGAGATAGGTATGGAGACAGAAACATCGGGAGAGATCTCTGTCTCTCTCTCTGTCTCTCCATCTGTCTTTCCCTCTCTGTCACTGCCTCTCTCTCCTTCTCTCACTGTCTCTCTCTCTTTCTCTACATCTGTCTTTCCCTCTCTGTCTCTCCCACTCTCTCCTTTTCTCTCTGTCTCTCTCTCTGTCCCTGCATCTGCCTTTCCCTCTCTGTCTCTCCCACTCTCTCCTATCTTTCTCTCTCTCTCTGGCCCTCCATCTGTCTTTCCTTCTCTGTCAATCACTCTCTCTCCTAACATCTCTCCCTCTCTCTCTCTCTCTGTCCCTCCATCTGTCTTTCCCTCCCTGTCACTCCCTGTCTCTCCTTCTGTCTTGGTCTCTCTCGCTCTCTGTGCCTCCATCTGTCTTTCCCCCTCTGTCTCTATCTCTCTCTCCTTCTATCTCTGTCTCTCTCTCTCTGTCCCTCCATCTGTCTTTCCCTCCTTGTCACTCCCTGTCACTCCTTCTATCTCTGTCTCTCTCTCTCTGTGCCTCCATCTGTCTTTCCCTCCCTGTCACTCCCTCTCTCTCCTTCTATCTCTGTCTCTCCCTCTCTGTTCCTTCATCTGTCTTTCCCTCCCTGTCACTCCCTGTCTCTCCTTCTCAATCTGACGCTCTCTCTCTCTGTCTCTCCATCTGTCCTTCCCTCCCTGTCACACCGTCTCTCTCCTTCTCTCTCTGTCTCTCTCTCTGTGTCCCTCCATCTGTCTTTCCCTCCCTGACACTCGCTCTCTCTCCTTCTAACTCTGCCTCTCTCTCTTTCTCTCTCTCTCTCTGTCTCTCCATCTGTCTTTCCCTCCCTCTCTCTCCTTCTATCCATGTCTCTTTCTCTGTCTCTCTCTCTCTGTCTCTCCATCTGTCTTTCCCTCCCTGTCACTCCCTCTCTCCCCTACTATCTCCTTCTCTCTCTGTCTCTATCTCTGTCTCTCCATCTGCCTTTCCCTCTCTGTCTCTCCCACTCTCTCCATCTCTCTCTGTCTCTCTCTCTGTCCCTCCATCTGCCTTTCCCTCCCTGTCACACCGTCTCTCTCCTTCCATCTCTCTCTCTCTCTCTCTCTCTCTGTGCCTCCATTTGTCTGGCCCTCCATATCACTCCCTGTCTCTCCTTCTCAATCTGACGCTCTCTTTCTCTGTCTCTCCATCTGTCCTTCCCTCCTTGTCACACCGTCTCTCTCCTTCTCTCTCTGTCTCTCTCTCTCTGTCTCTCCATCTGTCCTTCCCTCCCTGTCACACCGTCTCTCTCCTTCTCTCTCTGTCTCTCTCTCTCTCTGTCCCTCTATCTGTCTTTCCCTCCCAGACACTCCCTCTCTCTCCTTCTATCTCTGTCTCTCTCTCTGTCTCTCTCTCTCTGTCTCTCCATCTGTCTTTCCCTCCCTGTCACTCCCTCTCTCTCCTTCTATCTCCATCTCTGCCTCTCTCTCTGTCTCTCTGTCTCTCTTTCTCTCTCTCTGTCCCTCCATCTGTCTTTCCCAGTCTGTTTGTCCCTCTCTCTCCTTCCATCTCTGCCTCTCTCTCTCTCTCTCTGTCTCTCTCTCTGTCTCTCCATCTATCTTCCCCACCCCCTGTCACTCTCTCTCTCTCCTTCTATCTCCATCTCTGCCTCTCTCTCTGTCTCTCTCTCTCTGTCCCACCATCTGTCTTTCCCTGCCCTGTCACTCCTCTCTTTCCTTCTATCTCTGTCTCTTTCTCTCTATCGCTCCATCTGTCCTAACCTCCCTGTCACTCCATCTGTCTCCTTCTCTCTCTGTCTCTCACTGTGTCCCTCCATCTGTCTTTCCCTTCCTGACACTCCCTCTCACTACTTCTATCTCTGTCTCTCACTTTGTCCCTCCATCTGTCTTTACCTCTCTGTCTCTCTCTCTCTGTTTCCTTCCATCTCTGCCTCTCTCTCTCTGTCTCTCCATCTGGCTTTCCCTCTCTGTCTCTCCCTCTCTTTCCTTCTATCTCTGTCTCTCTCTCTCTCTCTATCCCTCCATCTGTCCTTCCCTCCCTGTCACTCCATCTCTCTCCCTGTCTCTCTCTCTGTCCTTCCATCTGTCTGTCCTTCCCTGACACTCCCTCTCTCTGCTTCCATCTTCGCCTGTCTCTCTCTGTCTCTCCGTCTGTCTTTCCCTCTCTGTCTCTCCCTCTCTCTCCTTCTATCTCCGTCTCTCTCTCTCTGTCTCTCCGTCTGTCTTTCCCTCCCTGTCACTCCCTCTCTCTCCTTCCATCTCTGTCTCTCTGTTCCTCCATCTGTCTCTCCCTCTCTCTCCTATCTCTGTCTCTCTCGCTGTCTCGATTTTAAATATTCAGCTAACTATTCCACTGTGGGAACCATCACACCCTCATGATATTGTTTGTGGAAATTTCATGGTGGCTTATTGGTTAATTTTTAGACCTGAGATTGATAGATTCTTGTAAACCAAAGGTATTAAGAGATAAGGGGCAAAGGTGGGATATATGGTGTAAGTTACATCACATTTCAGCCATTATCTCACTGAATGAAGGAACAGGGTCGAGGGGTTAAATTGCCTCCTCATCTTCCTATCTCTGATGTTAAATATCCTTCTTTCACTCTCAGTCACCCTGTCTTTCTGTGTCACTCTCTATTTCTCTCATTATCTCTCTCTCTCTGTCTGTTTCGGACAGTGTAGAGTGAGATTCACTCTGTATCCACCCCATGATGTTCCTGTCCTGGGACTGTTGGATGGGACAGTGCAGAAGGAGCATTACTCTGTATCTAATCCATGCTGTACCTGTCTGGGGAATGTAGATGGGAGAGTGGAAACAGAGAGGTCTGGGACCAGTGTCCTCATGGGGAGGACTGAATGGTGCCTCCTAATTGACCAGTTAGCAATATTGGTGCTCCAGGGATGAAAGGGACATTGGCTGAGTGGATACGACATTGGCTGAGTGGATACGACCTTGGCTGAGAGAGTGGACAATGGTTGTTTCAGACTGGAGGGAGGTATACAGTGGAGGTTTATATTAGGATCACTGATCTTTTAGATATATACCAATGACTTGGACTTGTGTTTACAGGGCATGACTTCAATGTTTGCCAATGTTTGTGACATCTGCAATGTAATAAACAGGGAAGGGTCTAGTCGCAGACTTCAGGAGGAGAGAGTATTTCTGGTGAAATGGAACACACAAGAACAAATGAATTAGGAGCAGGAGTGGGCCATTCGGCCCCTTGAGCCTGCTCTGCCATTCAATGGCTGATCTGATTGTGAGCTCAACTCCACCTTCCTGTCTGTGTCCCATAACCCTTGACTCCCTAATTGATCAAAAATCTATCGAACTCAGCCTTGAATATATTAAATGATCCAGCCTCCACTGGTCTCTGGGGAAGAGAATTCCACAGACTGACCCCCCTCTGAGAGAAACACATTTCTCCTCATCTCAGTTTTAAATGAGACGTCCCTAATTTTTAAACGGTGTCCCCTAGTTCTAGTCTCCCCAACAAGGGGAAACATCCTCTCAGCATCCACCCTGTCCAGTCCCCTCTGGACCTGAGATGTTTCACTCAGATCACCTCTCATTCTTCTAAACTCCAGTGGGTATAGACCCAACCTGTTCAACCTTTCCTCATAAGATAACCCCTTCATCCCAGGAATCAGCCCAGTGAACCTTCTCTGAACTACTTCGAATGCAATTATATAATTTCTTCAGTAAGGAGACCAAAAGTGTCCACAATCCTGCAGACGTCGTCTAACTTACGCCCTGTACAGCTGTAACAACACTTCCCTACTTTGATATTCTATTCACCTTGCAATAAACAACAACATTCCATTTGCCTTCCTAATCACTCGCTGTAGCTACACGGTAACATTTTGTGATTCATGTACCAGGACACCCAGATCCCTCTGTACCGTACAGTTCTGCAGTCTCTCTCCATTTCAATAATATACTGCTTTTTATTCTTCCTGCTAAAGTGGACAAGCTCACATTTTCCCACATTATACTCCATCTGCCAATTTTTTGCTCACTCACTTCACCTCTGGAAATCTCTTTGCAGACACTTTATGTCCTCTTGACAGCTTACTATCCAACCTATCATTGGACAGACACAGGGCAGGTTAACTTCAATGCTGAGAAATGTGAAGTGATGCATTTTGGAAGGAAGACTGAGTGCAATAAACTAAATGGTACAATGTTAGAATGGGTGACAGGACAGAGCGATTTCATCAATGTTACCTGTTCTACCCAAAAGCTCAATTTGGGGATGGCAATCTGAGTGTTGAATTTAAGTTCATCCTGAAAAGTGTTGGCAAACGTGTTGGGAAATGTGTCAAAAGCTGTTTCCATTCAGACATTCCTGCATTGTGGAAGTGTGAGCTGTCTTTGCAGAGACAGGAAATGGAGTTGTTTGAATGGACCTGCAGGTTTTAGTTGATGCAATGAGGTGAGAATTTGAATTGTGTCCCTTCCAGATACACAGAATTGAAGGTATTTACAAAACACCACATGAAGTAGTTTACCAATGTCTGACAAACTTCAAAGACTTCAAACACATGGAAGAAGAGGAGAAGGGAACAATATACAAAACCTGAGACAGTCAGACAACAGCAGTAGGAAAATGAATCTCTTTTTATGGGTTTTAATTTGAAGGCCTGAGCTGATGATTGAAAAAGTAAGAGTTCAAATCCCACACAGGGCTGTTGTGAATGTGAATTTTGTTTTTTCTAAAAATAAACATAAATCTGGAATTAAAAAACCTCTAGGATGGAATGGTTCACTCCTGTCTACTAGTGCAAAGCCCGTGTGTGTGTGTCAGTTTTGCTGTATTTATTAACGATTTAAGATGATGTGGTAGAATGCAACATACCCAAGTTTACCAATGACACAAAAATAGGCAGCATTGTAAGCAGTGTAGCTGGAAGCAGAACAATGCAAAGAGATATCTGAAGTGAATGGTTAAAACTGTGGTAGATAGATTTCAATGTCAGTTAAAAAGACCAGAACAGAGTACTTTATAAATGGTGAAAAGATAGAAACACTGGAGGTTCAAAGAGACTGGAGGGGTTTGTGTCCATTTGAGTGCAGTGTAGATTTACCAGAATGATAACTGGAATCCAAGGGTTAAATTACAAGGTGATATTACACAAACTGGGGATTTATTCCCTGGAATTTAGGAGGATCATGGTGATTTGATCAAAGTTGTTGCGATATTAAGGGGAACTGATGGGGTAGTTTGCGAGAAACTATTTCGGCAGCTTTGGAATATAGGAACAGGAGTAGGCCATTCAGCCCATCGAGCCTGCTCCGCCATTCAATACTATCATGGCTGATCATCCACTTCAATGTGTTTTTCCCAGACTATCCTCATACCATTTATGTCATTGGAATTCAGCAATCTGTCAATCTCTGCTTTAAACATACTCAATGACTGAGCTTCCACAGCCCTCTGGGATAGAGAATTCCAAAGATTCACAACCCTCTGAGTAATGACATTTCTCCTCATCTCTGTCCCAAGTGGCTTCCCCCTTATTTTGAAATTGTGTCCCTTGGTTCTGGACTCCCCAACATCTTACCTACATCTACCCTGTCTATCTGTAATGTTACCCCAGGGTCTCCACACAGCCTGTCTCCCCGTCCCCCTGCTTCGAAAGTGTCTCAGGGTCTCCTGGCACTTTCTATCTCTTTGCTTCTGTCTCTATCCCTCACTCTCGCTCTGTTCTCTCTCCATTGCTATCTCTCCCTATCTCTCTGTTACTCTACCTCTGTTCCTCTCTCTCTGTCTATCACTCTCTTCCACCATGTTGGTTATCATTGGGGGTTGAGTTAAATCACAGACAAAATAAACACTTAACCTGTCTGCCCCGAAATAAATAGCAAAATGTGTGGATATTTTATGTCTGTATTCAGACAATATAGACAGGAGTGTATATTATATGATGGGATGCTGCAAATCGATTTACACTAGTACTGTCGGAAAAACAACGGAAAAAGATTTATTCACAAGTCTAGTCCAACTTAACGACAGATATGACCCGATAAGGTAATAAATGCCAAAAGTCTGGAGTATTTTGGAGTACGTTAAGCTTTACTCTGTCTGGCTTTCAGAAATTAAACATTACACATGCACTGCAAGATTAAAGATTATACATAGGTTAGGTTACATAGAATTTTGGAAGGACTAACAAGGCGAGGGAATATCCAATGAATGGTCGGACCATAGGAAGTACCGAGTGTCAGAGGGATCTTGGTGTACTTGTCCATAGATCACTGAAGGCTGCAGCGCAGGGAGACAAGGTGGTTAGGAAGGTATATGGGATACTTGCCTTTATTAGTTGAGGCATAGAATATAAGAACAGGGAGGTTATGATGGAGCTAGATAAAACGTTGGTTAGGCCACAGCTGGAGTACAGTGTACAGTTCAGGGCACCACACTATAGGAAGGATGTGATTGCACTGGAGAGGATGCAGAGGAGATTCACCAGGATGTTGCCTGGACTGGAGCATTTCAGCTATGAAGAGAGACTGAAAAGGCTGGATTTGTTTTCCTCAGAGCAGAGAAGGCTGAGGGGGGACCTGATTGAGGTGTACAAAATTATGAGGGGCATTGATCGGTTAGTTAGGAAGAAACTTTTTCCCTTATCGGTGGGCTCAATAACCAGGGGGCATAGATTGAAGGCAAGGGGCAGGAGGTTTAGACGGGATTTGAGGAAAAGATTTTTCACCCGGAAGGTTATTGGGTGATTTGATGAAGGTTGACAAAATAATAAGGGAAACTGATAGGGTGGACTGAGAGTAAATATTCCCACTGGCTGTGGAGTCAGGAACTTGGGGCATAGTCTAAAAATATAAAGAGTGGCCACTTTGACTTCATCCCAACGTGTCGTATGCACATTCTCACATATAGCAGGTATCGCAGCACATATATAACAGGATAGCAGGTATAACTGTAGTCATAGTCTTCAGCTGAAAATTGATCAGTTACATTGTTATTTCAGTCCATATTTACAGTACACACGGTACCTTACTGTTGTAATAAAGTCATATAGTGTCTATTCATCCCACTGGGGCAAAATGTCACTGGCTCAACATTCTCACCAAATACTAAAGCATTCCACAATGCAAGACTCACAAATTCAACGCAAGTTTCCTTTTCTGAGTCTCGCTGGTCTGTTCTGATTCTCTGAGGGATTACTGATGCTTATCCTCCACATGAGCAGTCGTCCTAATCCCGTGTGCCTGTCCTGCTCCCAAACCCGGCATCCGCTTAAATTAAGGCAAGTGATACAGGAGCGTCTCAGTAACTGAGGCAGGTGAATCTTGAGGCTGAGATGGGGACAGTGAGTGACCCGGGTTAATCCGACACTCGAGGGACAGTTTAAACTGAACTGTACTCTGCATCTAACCTGTGATATACCTTCTCTGAGAGTGTTTGATGGGGCAGTGCAGACGAGGAGAGTTATTCCTTACCCATTTTAAATATAGAGAAGTGAATATCCAAGAGATTGTTTTAAATATGATGAGGGTTTCTGCCTCTACCATCCTTTAGAGTCATGGAGAGATACAGCACTTTTCCAGGCCCTTCGGCCCGCCCAGTCTGTGCCGGCCATCAACCACCCATTTTATACTAATCCTTTCTGGCAGTGAGTTCCAGACACCCACCAGCCACTGGGTGAAGAAACTATTGATGTGTTTCGTTCTGTTCAGTTTGATGTCAATGTTTCCCCAGGATGTTGATGCTGGGGGATTCAGTGATGGGATAATGCTTTGAATGCCAAAGGGAGGTGGTTGGATTCTCTCTTGTTGCAGATGGTCATTGCCTGGCACTTGTGTGACGTGAATGTTACTTCCCACTGGTCGGCCCAAACCTGAATGTTGTCCGGGTCTTGGTGCATGTGGCTCTGGATTGCTTCATTATCTGAAGCAAAATACCGTGGATGCTGGAAATCTGGAAAGCATCGAGCTGAATCACTAACTCTGTTTCTCTGTCCACAGATGCTGCCTGACCTGCTCAGTATTTCCAGTATTCTCTCCTGTGATCTCAGCTGAAGATGGTTGAGCCTCGGACACTACCCTGAGGAACTCCTGCAGTGATGTCCTGGGACTGAGATGATTGACCTCCAACAACCACAACCATCTTCCATTGTGCTCGGTATGACTCCAACCAGCGGATTCCCACTGACTTCAGTTTTACTCGGGCTCCTCGATGTCACACTCGGTCAAACGCTGCCTTGATGTTAAGGTCAGTCTCTCTTCCCAGTAGCAGACAGGAGTGAATCGTTCCCTTTGACCCGTTGTACACTGAACAAGCTGTGTTTCTTCACAGCCTGATACAGGACTGTACACGGCCGATTAATGTAGCCCATCAAACACTCCCAGAGCAGGTTCAGCACAGCTTAGGAACAGAGTACAGTTCCTTCAACATTCTCTATCTGTCTTCCTCTCTCTGTCTCTCCCTCCTGCTATCTCTGACACGAGGAGAGAGACGGAGGGAAAGAAGGTTAGATATGCAGAAAGAGGGAGTGCTGTGGAGAGGGACAAGGTTGGAGAGAGAGAGATTGCGGGGTCGATTGAAAGGGAGAATGTAAGAGAAATTAATTTGATGTAATCCTTCACTGCTGTGTGCACAAACATTTAAGAGATAGGTATGGAGACAGAAACATCGGGAGAGATCTCTGTCTCTCTCTCTGTCTCTCCATCTGTCTTTCGCTCTCTGTCTCTCCCACTCTCTCCTTCTCTCCCTGTCTCTCTCTCTGTCCCTCCATCTGACTTTCCCTCTCTGTCTCTCCATCTCTCTCCTATCTTTGTCTCTCTCTCGGTCCTTCCGTCTGTATTTCTCTCCCTGTCAATCCCTCTCTCTCCTAACATCTCTGCCTCTCTCTCTGTCTCTGTCTCTCGGTCTCTCTATCTGTCCCTCCATCTGTCTTTCCCTCTTTGTCTCTCACTCCCTCTCCTTCTCTCTCTGTCTCTCTCTCTCTGTCTTTCCATCTGTAGTTCCCTCTCTGTCTCTCCCTCTCTTTCCTTCTCTCTCTGTCTCTCTCTCTCTGTCTTTCCATCTATCTTCCGCACCCCCTGTCACTCCCTCTCTCTCCTTCTATCTCTATCTCTGCCTCTCTCTCTGTCTCTCTCTCTGTGCGACCATCTGTCTTTCCCTGCCCTGTCACTCCCCCTCTCTCCTTCTATCTCTGTCTCTCTCTCTCTATCCCTCCATCTGTCCTTCCCTCCTTGTCTCTCCATCTCTCTCCTTCTCTCTCTGTCTCTCACTTTGTCCCTCCATCTGTCTTTCCCTTCCTGACACTCCCTCTCTCTCCTTCTCTCTCTGTCTCTCTCTCTCTATCCCTCCATCTGTCCTTCCCTCCCTGTCACACCGTCTCTCTCCATCTCTCTCTGTCTCTCACTTTGTCCCTCCATCCGTCTTTCCCTTCCTGACACTCCCTCTCACTACTTCTATCTCTGTCTCTGCCACTATCTCTGCCTCTCTCTCTGTCTCTCTCTCTGTGCGACCATCTGTCTTTCCCTGCCCTGTCACTCCCCCTCTCTCCTTCTATCTCTGTCTCTCTCTCTCTATCCCTCCATCTGTCCTTCCCTCCTTGTCTCTCCATCTCTCTCCTTCTCTCTCTGTCTCTCTCTCTGTCCCTCCATCTGTCTACCCCCCCCGTCACTCCATGTCACTCCTTCTCTCTCTGTCTCTCTCTCTGTCCCTCCATCTGTCTTTCCCTATCTGTCTCTCCCTCTCCCTCCTTCTATCTCTGTCTCTCTCTCTCTCTCTGTCTTTCCATCTGTATTTCCCTCCCTGTCACTCCCTCCCTCTCCTTAAATCTCTGCCTCTCTCTCTCTCTCTCTGTCTCTCTCTCCAACTGCCTTCCCCTCTCTGTCTCTCCCACTCTCTCCTTCTTTCTCTCTGCCTCTCTCTCTGCCTCTCTCTCTGTCCCTCCATCTGTCTTTCCCTCTCTGTCACTCCCTCTCTCTCCTTCCATCTCTGTCTCTCTCTGTCCTTCCATCTGTCTTTCCTTCTCTGTCTCTCCCTCTCTCTCTCTCTGTCCCTCCATCTGTCTTTCCCTCTCTGTCACTCCCTCTATCTCTGTCTCTCTCTGTCTCTCCATCTGTCTTTCCTTCCCTGTCTCTCCATCTCTCACCTTCTCTCTCTGTCTCTCACTCTTTCCCTCCCTGTCGCTCCCTCTCTCTCATTCTCTTTCTGTCTCTCTCTCTGTCCCTCTATCTGTCTTTCACTCACTGTCTCTCCCTCTATATCTGTCTCTCTCTCTGTCTCTCCATCTGTCTTTCCTTCCCTGTCTCTCCATAACTCACCTTCTCTCTCTCTCTGTGCCTCTCTCTCGCCTTCCATCTCTGCCTCTCTCTCTCTAACCCTCCATCTGTCCCTCCCTCCCTGTCTCTCCGTCTCCCTCCTTCTCTCTCGGTCTCTCCCTCACTCTCCTTCTCTCTCTGTCTATCTCTCCGTCTCTCCATCTGTCTTTCACTCCCGATCAATCCCTATCTCACCTTCCATCTCTGCCTCTCTCTCTGTCCCTCCATCTGTCATCCCACCCCCACACCCATCATTCCATCTCTCTCCTATCTCTGTTCCTCTCTCTGTATCCCACCGTCTGTCCTTCCCTCCATGTCACTCCATCTCTCTCCCTGTCTCGCTCTCTCTTTCCCTCCATCTCTTTCCCTCCCTGACACTCCCTCTCTCTCCTTCTATCTCTGTCTCTCTCTCTCTATCCCTCAATCTGTCCTTCTCTCCCAGTCACTCCAGCTCTCTCTGTGTCTCTCTCTCTCTTTCCATCCATCTCTTTCCCTCCCTGTCCCTCCCTCACTCTCCTTCTATCTCTGTCTCTCTCTCTCTGTCCGTCCATCTGTCGTTCCCTCCCTGTCACTCCCTGTCTCTCCTTCTATCTCTGTCTCTCTCTCTCTGTCCGTCCATCTGACTTTCCCTCCCTGTCACTCCCTGTCGCTCCTTCTATCTCTGTCTCTCTCTCTCTATCTCTCCATCTGACTTTCCCTCCCTGTCACTCCCGCTCTCTCCTTCTGTCTCTGCCTCTCTCTCTCTCTGTCTCTCCATCTGTCTTTCCTTCTCTGTCTCTCCCACTCTCTCCTTCTCTTTCGGTCTTTCTCTCTCTCTCTCTCTCCGTCAGTCTCCCCATCACACGCTCTCTCTCTTTCTGTCTCTGTCACTCTCTCTCTATCCCTCCATCTGTCCTTAGCTCCCTGTCTCTCCATCTTTCTCCTTCTCACTCTGCCTCTCTCTCTCTGTCTCTCCATCTGTTCTTCCCTCCCTGTCACACCGTCTCACTCCTTCTCTCTGTCTCTCTCTCTGTCCGTTCTTCTGTCTTTCCCTCCCTGACACTCCCTCTCTCTCCTTCTATCACTGCCTCTCTCTCTATCTCTCTCTCTCTGACCCTCCATCTGTCTTTCCCTCCCTGACACTCCCTCTCTCTCCTTCTATCACTGCCTCTCTCTCTGTCTCTCTCTCTCTGTCGCTCCATCTGTCTTTCCCTCCCTGTCACGCCGTCTCTCCCCTTCTATCTCTGCCTCTCTCTCTGTCTCTCTCTCTCTGTCTCTCTCTCTGTCCCTCCATCTGTCTTTCCCTGTCTGTTTCTCCCTCTCTCTCCTTCCATCTCTGCCTCTCTCACTCTCTGTCCCTCCATCTGTTTTTCCCTCTCTGTCACTCCATCTCTCTCCTTCTCTCTCTGTCTCTCACTTTGTCCCTCCATCAGTCTTTCCCTCCCTGACACTCCCTCTCTCTCCTTCCATCTCTGTCTCTCTCTTTCTATCCCTCCATCTGTCCTTCCCACCCTGTCTCTCCGTCTCTATCCTTCTATCTCTGTCTCTGCCACTCTCTCTGTCTCTCTCACTCTGTCTCTCCATCTGTCTTTCCCTCTCTGTCTCTCCCTCTGTCTCTCACTTTGTCCCTCCGTCTGTCTTTCCCTCCCTATCAATCCCTCTCTCTCCTTCCATCTCTGCCTCTCTCTCTGTCCCTCCATCTGTCTTCCCACCCCGCCATTCACTCCATCTCTCTCCTATCTCTGTCTCTCTCTCTGTATCCCACCATCTGTCCATACCCTCCCTGTCACTCCATCTCTCTCCCTGTCTCTCTCTCTCTGTCCCTCCATCTGTCTTTCCCTCTCTGTCTCCCCCTCTCTCTCCTTATATCTCTGTCTCTCTCTCTGTGTCTTTCCTTCAGTCTTACCCTCCCTGTCACTCTCTCTCTCTCCTTCCATGCATGCCTCTCTCTCTCTGTCTCTCCAACTGCCTTACTCTCTCTGTCTCGCCCAATCTCTCCTTCACTCTCTGTCTCTGCCTCTCTGTCTCTCTCTCTGTCCCTCCATCTGTCTTTCCCTCTCTGTCACTCCCTCTCTCTCCTTGTATCTCTGTCTCTCTCTCTCTATCACTCAATCCGTCCTTCCCTCTCTGTCACTCCCTCTCTCTACTTCTATCTCTGTCTCTCTCTCTCTATCCCTCAATCTGTCCTTCCCTCCCTATCACTCCAACTCTCTCCTTCTATCATTGCCTCTCTCTCTGCCTCTCTCTCTGTCTCTCCATCTGTCCTTCCCTCCCTGTCACTCCCTCTCTCCCCTTCTATCTCTGCCTCTCTCTCTTTCTCTCTCTCTCTGTCTCTCTCTCTGTTCCTCCATCTGTCTTTCCCTGTCTGTTTCTCCCTCTCTCTCCTTCCATCTCTGCCTCTCTCTCTCTGTCCCTCCACCTGTCTTTCCCTCTCTGTCCCTCACTCTCTCTCCATCTCTCTCTGTCTCTCTCTCTCTGTCCCTCCATCTGTCTTTCCCTCTCGATCTTTCACTCTCTCTCCTTCTATCTCTGTCTCTCTCTCTATCCCTAGATCTGTCTTTCCTTCTCTGTCTCTCCCTCTCTCTCCTTCTATCTCTGTCTCTCTCTCTGTCCCTCCATCTTTCTTTCCCTCGCTGTCACTTCCTCTCTCTCCTTCCATATCTGCCTCTCTGTCTCTCTGTCCCTCCATCAGTCTTTCCCTCCCGAACACTCCCTCTCTCTCGTTCAATCTCTGTCTCCCTCTCTGTCCCTCCATCTGTCTTTCCCTCCCTGACACTCCCTCTCTCTCCTTCTATCTCTGTCTCTCTCTCTGTCCCTCCATCTGTCTTTCCCTCTCTATCACTCCCTCTCTCTCTCCTTCTCGCTCTGTCTCTCTCTCTGTCCCTCCATCTGTCTTTCCCTCTCTGTCTCCCCCTCTCTCTCCTTCTATCTCTGTCACTCCCTCTCTCTCCTTCCATCCATGCCTCTCTCTCTCTGTCTCTCCAACTGCCTTACCCTCTCTGTCTCGCCCAATCTCTCCTTCACTCGCTGTCTCTGCCTCTCTGTCTCTCTCTCTGTCCCTCCATCTGTCTTTCCCTCTCTGTCACTCCCTCTCTCTCCTTCTATCTCTGTCTCTCTCTCTCTATCCCTCAAATGTACTTCCCTCTCTGTCACTCCCTCTCTCTACTTCTATCTCTGTCTCTCTCTCTCTATCCCTCAATCTGTCCAGCCCTCCCTGTCACTCCAACTCTCTCCTTCTATCATTGCCTCTCTCTCTGTCTCTCTCTCTGTCTCTCCATCTGTCCTTCCCTCCCTGTCACTCCAACTCTCCCCTTCTATCTCTGCCTCTCTGTCTCTCTCTCTCTCACTGTCCCTCCATCTGTCTTTCCCTGTCTGTTTCTCCCTCTCTCTCCTTCCATCTCTGCCTCTCTCTCTCTCTGTCCCTCCATCTGTCTTTACCTCTCTATCTCTCACTCTCTCTCCTTCTCTCTGTGTCTCTCTCTCTCTGCCTTTCCATCTGTCGTTCCCTCTCTGTCTCTCCCACTCTCTCCTTCTCTCTGTCTCTCTCTCACTGACTCTCCATCTATCTTCCCCACCCCCTGTCACTCCCTCTCTCTCCTTCTATCTCTATCACTGCCTCTCTCTCTGTCTCTCCATCTGTCTTTCCCTCCCTGTCACTCCCTCTCTCCCCTTCTATCTCTGCCTCTCTCTCTGTCTCTCTCTCTGTCTCTCTCTCTCTGTCTCTCTCTCTGTCTCTCTCTGTCCCTCCACCTGTCTTTCCCTCTCTGTCTTTCACTCTCTCTCCTTCTATCTCTGTCTCTCCCTCTATCTCTAGATCTGTCTTTCCTTCTCTGTCTCTCCCTCTCTCTCCTTCTATCTCTGTCTCTCTCTCTCGTTCCCTCCATCTTTCTTTCCCTCGCTGTCACTTCCTCTCTCTCCTTCCATATCTGCCTCTCTGTCTCTCTGTCCCTCCATCTGTCTTTCCCTCCCTAACACTCCCTCTCTCTCCTTCGCTCTCTGTCTCTCTCTCTCTGTCCCTCCATCTGTCTTTCCCTCCCTGACACTCCCTCTCTCTCCTTCTATCTCTGTCTCTCTCTCTGTCCCTCTATCTGTCTTTCCCTCTCTGTCACTCCATCTGTCTCCTACTCTCTCTGTCTCTCACTCTGTCCCTCCATCTGTCTTTCCCTCTCTGTCTCTCCCTCTCTCTCCTTCTATCTCTGTGTCTCTCTCTGTCTCTCTCTCTATCTTTCCATCTGTATTTCCCTCCCTGTCTCTCCCTCTCTCTTCTCTCTCTGTCTCTGTCTCTCTCTCTGTCTCTCTCTCTGTCTCTCTCTCTGTCTCTCTCTCTTTCTCTCCATCTGTCTTTCCCTCTCTGTCACTCACTCCCTGACACTCCCTCTCTCCCCTTCTCTGTCTGTCTCTCTCTCTCACTCTGTCTCTGCAACTGCCTTTGCCTCTGTTTCTCTCCCACTCTCTCCTTCTCTCTCTGTCACTGCGTCTCTCTCTGTCTCTCTGTCACTCCCTCTCTCTCCTTCTATCTCTGTCTCTCTCTCTATCCCTCTATCCCTCCATCTGTCCCTCCCTCCCTGTCACTCCATCTCTCTCCTTCTATCTCTGTCTCTCTCTCTGTCCCTCCATCTGTCTTTCCCTCTCTGTCTCTGCCGCTCTCTCCTTCTATTTCTGTCTCTCTGTGTCGGTCTCTCCATCTGTCTTTCCCTCCCTGACACTCCCTCTCTGTCCTTCTATCTCTGTCTCTCTCTGTTTCCCTTTATCCCTCCATCTGTCCTTCCCTCCCTGTCACTCCGTCTGTCTCCTTCTCTCTCTGTCTCTCTCTGTCCCTCCATCTGTCTTTCCCTCTCTGTCTCTGCCGCTCTCTCCTTCCCTCTCTGTCTCTCTCTGCCCCTCCATCTGTCTTTCCCTCTCTGTCTCTCCCTCTCTCTCCTATCTCTGTCTCTCTCTCTGTCTCTCCCTCTGTCTCTCCATCCGTCCTTCCCTCACTGTCACTCCATCTCTCTCCTTCTCTCTCTGTCTCTCTCTTGGTCTCTCCATCTGTCTTCCCACCCACCCCCATCACTCCCCTTCTATCTCTGTCTGTCTCTCTCTCTCTATCCCTCCATCTGTCCTTCCTTCACTGTCACTCCATCTCTCTCCTCTGTCTGTCTCTCACTCTGTCTCTCAAACTGCCTTTAGCTCTCTGTCTCTCCCAATCTCTCCTTCTCTCTCTGTCTTTGCTACTCTCTCTGTCTCTCTCTCTGTCCCTCCATCTGCCTTTCCCTCTCTGTCACTCCCTCCCTCTCCTTCGATCTCTGTCACTCCCTCTCTGTCTTTCTATTTCTATCTCTGTGTCTCTCTCTCTTCCTCTCCATCTGTCCTTCCCTCACTGTCACTCCATCTCTCTCCTCTCTGTCTCTCACTCTGTCCCTCCATCTGTCTTTCCCTCTCTGTCACTCGCTCCCTCTCCTTCTATCTCTGTCT
Organism: Heterodontus francisci; assembly: GCF_036365525.1. NCBI lineage: Eukaryota > Metazoa > Chordata > Chondrichthyes > Heterodontiformes > Heterodontidae > Heterodontus > Heterodontus francisci. The sequence goes on from NC_090391.1 coordinate 22,606,600, forward strand.
CTCTCTCTGCTATCACTAACACTAGGAGAGAGACAGAGGGACGGAGGTTTAGATATGAAGTCATAGAGAGGGCTGTCGAGAGGGACAAACTTGGAGAGAGAGAGAGATTGCTGAGTTGGATGAAGAGGATAATGTAAGATATATTAACTTGATTTAATCCTTCACTGCTGTGGACACAAACATATTTGAGATAGATATGGAGAGAAAAAAAACATCGGGAGAGGGAGGAATGCAGATGAAGTTGGGGCCCAGGCGGACACTTTTGATGATCCAGAAGGAATAGCCTCCAATTTAAATATTCAGCCAACTATTCCACTGTGGACACCCTGTCTGACTGTGTCTCCCTCTGTTTCTCTCATTCTCTCTCTCTCTCTGTCTGTTTCGGACAGTGTAGAGTGAGATTCACTCTGCATCCACCCCATGATGTTCCTGCCCTGGGGCTGTTGGATGGGACAGTGTAGAAGGAGCATTACTCTGTATCTAATCCATGCTGTACCTGTCTGGGGAATGTTGATGGGAGAGTGGAAACAGAGAGGTCTGGGACCAGTGTCCTCATGGGGAGGACTTAATGGTGCCTCCTAATTGACCAGTTAGCAATATTGGTGCTCCAGGGATGAAAGGGACATTGGCTGAATGATTAGATTAGATTAGATTAGATTGGAGATACAGCACTGAAACAGGCTCTCGGCCCAGCGAGTCTGTGCCGAACATCAACCACCCATTTATATTAATCCTACACTAATCCCATATTCCTACCAAACATTCCCACCTGTCCCTATATTTCCCTACCACCTACCTATACTAGTGACAATTTATAATGGCCAATTTACCTATCAACCTGCAAGTCTTTTGGCTAAACCCCTGATATGGCCTTTCAAAATTAGTTCTTGCACACAGCCAGTTTTACTTTTGAATTCTATCTCTTTTCAACATTATTAGATGAAATGTTTTTCCTATAATCTCGCCCTCCCTCTCTCTCTCTCTGTCTGCCTCTCCCTCTGTCTCTTTTTCTCCCTCTGTTTGTCTATCTCCCTCTCTGTCTCTCTCTCCCTTTCTCTCTCTGCATCTGTCTCTCTCCCTCTGTATCTGTCTCACTCGCTTTCTCCCTGTCTCTCTCCCTCTGCATTTGCTTGCCTCCCTTTCTGTCTGTCCCCCTCTGTCTCTGTTCCTCCTTTTTTCTCTGTCATTCTAGCTCCGTCTCTCTCTCTTCCTCTGTCTCTGTCCCACTCTGTCTGTGTCTCTCTCCGTCTGTCTCTCACTCCCTCCATCTCTCCGTCCTTCTGGACATGGACAGCAATGCTTTGAGCCATTTGTTTGGTAAATTTTGAATCTTTAACTCTTGCTTTTGTTGTGAATGTCAATGCAGTTTGAAAATATCAAACAGGCATCTAACACCCAGCCCCAAAACTCTCACATTAAACCCCAAATACCAGACTGGGCAGACAATGGGGATTGTTACTGGGGTTCTGTCAACGTCTCATTTCATAGAACATAGAACATAGAAAAATACAGCACAGAACAGGCCCTTCGGCCCACGATGTTGTGCCGATCCTTTGTCCTCTGTCAAGGACAATTTAATCTATACCCCATCATTCTCCTTTATCCATATACCTATCTAAAAGCCGTTTGAAAGTCCCTAAAGTTTCTGACTCAACAACTTCCCCAGGCAAGGCATTCCATGCCCCGACCACTCTCTGGGTAAAGAACCTTCCCCTGACATCCCCCTTATATCTCCCACCCTTCACCTTAAATTTATGACCCCTTGTAACGCTTTGCTCCACCCGGGGAAAAAGTTTCTGACTGTCTACCCTATCTATTCCCCTGATCATCTTATAAACCTCTATCATGTCACCCCTCATCCTTCTCCGTTCTAATGAGAAGAGGCCTAGAATGTTCAGCCTTTCCTCGTAAGACTTATTCTCCATTCCAGGCAACATCCTGGTAAATCTCCTCTGCACCCTCTCCAAGGCTTCCACATCCTTCCTAAAATGAGGCGACCAGAACTGCACACAGTACTCCAAATGAGGCCTTACCAAGGTCCTGTACAGCTGCATCATCACCTCACGGCTCTTAAATTCAATCCCTCTGCTAATGAACGCTAACACCCCATATGCCTTCTTCACAGCCCTATCCACTTGAGTTGCAACTTTCAACGATCTATGCACATAGACCCCAAGGTCTCTCTGCTCCTCCACATGCCCAAGAACCCTACCGTTAACCCAGTATTTTGCATTCATGTTTGTCCTTCCAAAATGGACGACCTCACACTTTTCAGGGTTAAACTCCATCTGCCACTTTTCAGCCCAGCACTGCAACCTATCCAAGTCCCTTTGCAGACGACAATAGCCCTCCTCGGTATCCACAACTCCACCAACCTTTGTATCATCTGCAAATTTACTGACCCACCCTTCGACTTCCTCATCCAAGTCGTTAATAAAAATCACAAACAGGAGAGGACCCAGAACTGATCCCTGCGGCACGCCACTGGTAACTGGGCTCCAGGCTGAGTATTTACCATCTAAGACCACTCTCTGCCTTCTATCAGTTAGCCAATTCTTAATCCAACTGGCCACATTCCCCACTATCCCATGCCTCCTGACTTTCTCCATAAGTCTACCATGGGGGACCTTATCAAATGCCTTACTAAAATCCATGTACACCACATCCACTGGTTTACCCTCATCCACTTGCTTGGTCACCTGCTCAAAGAATTCAATCAGGCTTGTGAGGCAAGACCTACCCCTCACAAAACCGTGCTGACTGTCCCGAATCAAGCAGTGTCTTTCCAGATGCTCAGAAATCCTATCCCTCAGCACCTTTTCCATCAACTTGCCTACCACCGAAGTAAGACTAACTGGCCTGTAATTCCCAGGGTTGTTCCTATTCCCTTTCTTGAACAGGGGCACAACATTTGCCACCCTCCAATCACCTGGTACCACCCCCGTCAGCAGAGAAGATGAAAAGATCATTGCCAGCGGCTCTGCAATTTCATCCCTTGCTTCCCATAACATCCTTGGATATACCCCGTCAGGCCCGGGAGACTTGTCTATCTTCAAGTTATTCAAAAACCCCAACACATCTTCCCTCCTAACGAGCACTTCCTCGAGCTTACCAGTCTGTTTCACACCGTCCTCTTCAGTAATACACCCCTTCTCATTCGTAAATACCGAAGAGAAGTACTCATTCAAAACCTCACTTATCTCTTCCGGCTCAACACACAGTCTCCCGCTATTGTCCTTGACCGGACCTATGGTCCCCCTAGTCATCCTCATATTTCTGACATACGCGTAAAAGGCCTTGGGGTTTTCTTTTATCCTACCCGCCAAGCATTTTTCATGCCCTCTCTTAGCTCTCCTAATCCCTTTCTTCAGATCCTTCCTGGCCATCTTGTATCCCTCCAGAGCTATGCCTGTGCCCTTTTTCCTCAACTTTATATACGCATCCTTCTTCTTCCTAACAAGACTCTCAACCTCTCTTGTCAACCACGGTTCCCTCACATGACCATCCCTTCCCTGTCTGACAGGGACATGCTTATCAATGGCCCCTACTATCTGCTCCTTGAAAAAGTTCCACATTTCGACCGTGCCCTTCCCTGCCAGCATATGCTCCCAACTTATGCTCCTCAGTTCCTGCCTGACAGCATCATATCTACCCTTCCCCCAATTGTAAACCTTGCCCTGTTGCACATACCTATCCCTCTCCATTACCACAGTGAATGCTACAGAATTGTGATCACTATCTCCAAAGTGCTCGCCCACCAACAGCTCTATCACTTGCCCTGGTTCATTACCTAGTACCAAATCCAATATTGCCTCCCCTCTGGTCGGGCAGTCTACATACTGAGTCAGAAAAGCTTCCTGGACATACTGCACAAACACTACCCCATCCAAACTATTCGATCTAAAGAGTTGCCAATCAATATTTGGGAAGTTGAAATCCCCCATAATTACTACCCTGTGACTTCTGCTCCTTTCCAAAATCTGTTTCCCAATCTGCTCTTCCACCTCCCTGCTGCTATTGGGGGGCCTATAGAAAACTCCCATCAAGGTGACTGCTCCTTTCCTGTTCCTGACCTCAACCCACAGTGCCTCAGTCGGCAGATCCTCCTCGAAAATTCTTTCAGCAGTTGTTACACTATTTCTAACTAACAATGCCACCCCCCCACCTCTTTTACCACCATTCCTAATCTTATGAAAACATCTATAACCAGGTACCTCCAAAAACCATTCCTCCCCCTCACCTATCCACGTTTCAGTGATAGCCACAACATCGTAGTCCCAAGTGCCCATCCACGCCTTCAATTCACTCAACTTATTCCTGATGCTTCTTGCGTTGAAGTATACGCACTTTAACCCTTCTCCGTGCCCATCTGTCCTCTGTGACAGTGCTACCTTCCCCAATACCTCACTACACTCTTATATATTTCACTATCTCTTCTGTCTCTCGCTGTCTTCCACTTTGTCCCTCTCTCTCCATTTCCCCATTTGTTTCCGTTTCCCTTTCTCCTCTTTCCTTCATCGCCCCCAACTTAATAACAGAGAGAGTGCTCCCTCCACTTTATACATAGAGAGTGTGCTCCCTCTACTTCATACGTAGAAAGGGCGCTCCCTCTGTTTTATATAGCTGCCGTGGTGGGATATGAACCCCTGTCCCCAGGCCATCAGGTTGGGCCTCTGGATTACGTGACCAGTGATATTATCACTACCCAACTGCCTCCCAAATGGATGCGTACAGTGTCTGGCCCGTAATATCAATCACAGTAGTTTCTGGGCTGTGACCCTGAACATGGTCCCAAATCGGAGACTCAAAGTTTACATTTTAACTGGGAAAAGACAGGAACAGAGTGAAACAGGTTTGCTTTTGTCCCTGGATTCAGTGTCCACTGCAGACAGATCAGTTACATTTGCAATAGAAACACCAGGAGTGAACAAGGTCAATGCAATAATATGGAAAATGTAAATGACGCCACTCATAATTGTAGGATCCGTCCAGTATGAGTACAGTTTTCAGGTTTATTCCCGAGGGAGGTCTTACTAAGAAAATGTCATTGACGTTGAAATGATTGTGTTTTATCCACCACATTATTTACATCAGAGTCAAAATTGCTGATGTAATGTGTTTGTTCAGGAGACTGTAACTAACAGCAATGATCAGGGGTATAACCGTGTCAGTGGAGACTTATCCCCTGGATAACTCAGGACCCATTGGAATGGATCAGCTCAGAGTGCCTGCTGGAGCTGTGAATTCCCAGCTAATAGAAGTCTCTGCTTCTCACAGAAATGGGATATCCAGTAATGTATCAGATACAAGACATTTACTATCCTGTACTTGCAGCAATTGGAGTTGCTGGTAAGCCAGTATCTCAGCTGTTAATGGTGTAAATCAATGCTAACTGTGCTGCTGTACTCAGTATTACTTCTCACTGTGTGTTGCACAGCCGCCTGTTATTTTCCAGCAATTTATTGATGGAATCTCCTCACTGTCCACTCCTTCATTCTTGTAGGCATTGTATCATGTCTTTAATGGTATTGGTTTCGGTAGCCGTAGCATTCTTACTGGATCATTCTGTGCAGCGAAGGCTTTTGTATGATATGTTTCAGTTCGGATCAAAAATCGAACCATCAGGGGATTTTAACAGTTTCATGATGTGGACCAAATCCGTCCTGGAATATTTATATAAATATTATTATTTTGGTGATTGATAAAGGGACATCTCACGGTCTCAGTGTTACAAGGGGACAGAACAATGTCCTCCCTCCCCAATAACATGGCTCAGTTTAACTGGGATTTCAATGTGTTTATTGATTATCACTGTTATCAAATATTATTTCATTCTGTGTGTGTCTGACGCTGCTTCAGACGTCTGGCTACTGAACTGAGTTTGCTGCTGACACTTGCACTTCTCCTTCGCTGCTTCACTGTGGACCCTTCACTGTCACTGGACTACATTGTAAAATAGAAAGTATTGATGTGATGTTTTACTGGTTTTCACTCTTTCAGTTGGAATCAAGAGTCTTTCCATTTATCTGTAGATTATCAGCCGCAGCGCTGATGTTGGTGTTTTATTAATTAAACAATCCCACATTCTAACGGATTACTTTATAATTCCAGGAGAAGGAATTTCAATGATTGTGAGGTTTGTCTGGAAGTAGCTTTCGATCCTGTTTATTCCATGTATTGGAGATGAAGTGAAGAGTGTAGGTGAACAGGTGAAAACTTGAGTGTTCTGTAGACGCATTAAATTATTCACAGAGGTTTCACCATTGAACAAACTGACGCTGAGAACAGAATCATTGAACCTGGGGCTGGTGAACAGAACACAGACGCAGAATGTTAGGAATAAATCACAAGTGAAAAGAAGCATTAAGTCACAATTCACAGGGTGTGAGTACTCCAGAGAAATAGGGAAGGAAAAAAGGAGCAGGGAGAACGAAACAGAGGGAAAGCAATAAGCAGAAGTAAAGTGAAAGAGAAAGAAGCAGCTGTGTTAATAATTCACTAACATAAAGTGATGGAATGTCCAGAAAAATTAGTGAGAGAAACTGTGAGTTGAAGTTGTCTTTTGTCAGATTGTGTTCATTTTCCTGTTGGACTTGATCCTCTGTGTTGATTTCTGTCAGGTCCTCATTTTGTTTTGTAGAAAGTTCCTATTCCTTCCTTAGTGACTGAATAAACAGAATAGAATCAGTTCATCACTGATGGTAATTCATTATTTAAATACTACACTTTAAAATCTCTGTGCCTGCTGAATTCAATAAAGAGAGAGGCTGATATCAGAAATATATTTAAATTTACATTTAATAGCCTGTACAAACTAAATATATTGACTATATTGTAGAAACAATGAACTGTTCCCCAACACCAATAACCACAGGGATTATTGTTTGAATGTATTAATTGAGTTGTATTACTGGGATCTATAGATTAGATTTCCTCTAACACTCTGCTGCAGTCTCTCCCTGTGAATCTCAGCCTCTCCTCTCTCTGTATTGAATCCTCAGTCTCCTCATCCATTGCTTCAGTTTATCCACTTTCCCAAACCATCTGCTCCAGTCTCCCCTCCTGCTCCAACATGTCCTTTCCCTGGAATTTAGAAGGTTATGGGGTGATTTGATGAATGTTTTCAAGATAATAAGGGAAACTGAACGGGTGGACAGAGAGTAACAATTCCCACTGGCTGCGGAGTCAGGAACTTGGGGGCATAGTCTAAAAATCTAAACGTAGTCTAAAAACCTTTCAGGAGTGAAATGAAGAAACACTTCAACACACCAGGTGTGGTATCAGTTTGGAACTCTCTTCCACAATCAGCAATTGATGCTGAGACACTTGTTAATTTTTAAATCTGAGTTTGATAGATTTTTGTTAACCAAAGGTATTAATGGGCAAAGATAGGTACATGGAGTTCGATCACACATCAGCCATGAGCTCATTGAATGACAGAAGAGGGTTGAGGGGTCAAATGGCCTCCTCCTCTTCCTCTGTCCAATGACAAATATCTTGCTATCACTCTCTGTGTCTTGGTCTGTGTCTCTCTCTGTGTCTCTCTTTCTGTCTGTCTGTTTCTCTCTCTCTATCCTCTCTCACACATCTGTGGAAATCCACAAACATCAGTCAGCCATTTTAGGCTGGTTCTTGGTGGCCATTTTATGTAACCACAACACTGGGACATTTATTCCAGAGGCCGACTCCTCACCAATGTATGGGTCGTGCTTCAAATGTGACAGAGACAGAGACACAGAGACACTGAGACACACTGTACGAGAAAAGAATTAATCGTTCTCTTGTGCCTAATTATTTTCCCTCCACTGTGATTAGGCTGGGTGGCCTGTAATTACTCAGTCTATTACTTTCTCCCTTGTTGATCAACAGTACAACATACGCAGTCCTCCAGTCCTCTGGCAGCATGACTATAACCAGAGATGATTGGAAAATGATGGTCAGAGCCTTTGCTATTTCCTCCCTTGTACCTCTTAACAGCCTGAGCCTGGTGAATTATCAGCTTTCAAAGATGCCAAACCCCTTAATATTTCCTCTCTCACTTTTTATTCCATTCAATATTTCAAACCCCTCCTCATTGACTACAATGACTATGTCATCCCCTGTTTTGTGAAGACAGTCGGTATGTATTCATTAAGAACCCTGCCCGCATCTTCTGCCTCCATGGTTAGGAAAAAGGAGGAGAGACGATATAAAGTAAAGGATAGAATTCTAAAGGAGGTGCAGGAACAGAAACATCTGGGGGGTATTTGTGCACCAATCACTGAAGGTGGCAGGGCAGGTTCAGAAAGTGGTTAAACGGCATAAGGGGTCCTGAGATTCTAAATAGAGACATTGAATGCGAAAGCAAGGAAAATATGACCTTTGTAAAACGCTGGTCTGCCTTCAACTGGAGCATTGTCCAATTCTGGACACCATACTTTAGGAAGAATGTGGGAGCATGAGGCAGGGTGCAGAAAAGATGCTCAAGAATGGTTCCAGGGATGAGGGACTTCAGTTACGTGGATAGTTTGGAGAAGCTGGGGTTGTTCTCTGTGTCTCTCTCTGTCTTCCTCTCTCTGTCTCTCCCTCCTGCAATCTTTGACACTAAGAGGGAGACGGAGGGAGAGAGGCTTAGATATGCAGGCAGTGAGAGTGTTGCGGAGAGGGACAATATCGGAGACAGAGAGATTGCTGGGGTGGATTGAAAGGGAGAACGTAATATATATTCATTTGATGTCATCTTTCACTGCTGTGTACGCAAAAGAGAAAGATAGGTATGTCGAGTGAAATATTAGTAGAGTGGGAGAAATGTGGATGAAGTTGGGGCCCAGGCGGCCAGTTCTGATGATCAGGAAGGAAAACGCTCCAATGGAAACATCCAGCAAGGTATTCCACCATGGAATCCTCATGATATTGGTGTGGAAATCTGGAAATCTCTGCCCCTGGTGATTACCCCCTCTGTTAAGGGAAATGGGTTCTTCCTATCCACTCTATCTCGACTCATCATCATTTTATACACCTCAATTAAATCTTCCCTTCAACCTTCTGTGTTCGAAAAAAAACAATTCCAGCCTATCCAATCTCTACTCATCGTTAAAATTCTCCATTCTTGACAACATCCTCTGTAAATCCCCTCTGTACCCTCTCTCGTGTGATCACATCCTTCCTGTAATGTGGTGACCAGAACTGTACACAGTAATCTAGCTGTGGTCTAACTAGTGTTTTATACAGTTCTAGCATAACCTCCCTGCTCTGATATTCTCTACATCGGCCAATAAAGGGAAGTATTCCGTAAGCCTTCTTAACCACCTTATACACCTGTCCTGTTACCCTCAGCAATCAGTGGACATTCACTCCAAGTTCACAGTCTGAGAGATTGCTCAGTTAGATTGAAGGGACAAATGTAAAACATAGTAATTTGATGTAATCCTTCACTGCAGTATACACAGACAGACGAGCGAGACGCATGGAGTGTGAAACATCAGGTTAGAAGGAGAAAACTAGTTGGAGATGGTAACAAATTGGAAAGGAGTGATAGGGACTGAGAGAGAGGGAATCTCTGGTAAACTCTCTTGCTGGCAATCTCTCTCCATCTCTATCTCTCTCTTCCCATCTCTTCTACTCTCTGAAACCCTATTTCTTCTCTCTGTTACTCACTTTCCAAGTCTATCTCTCTACTTTTCTCCCTCTATCTCTATCTCCCTCTGCACGCTATCTCAATCTCTCCCTCTTGCTCTCAGGATGGGAAGATGGTGAAAGAGAGGCTGAGAAAAGGTGTTGCAGGCAGTGAGAGGTGAGGAGAAAGAGACAGAGGAACATTGAGTCTGGCATTGGTAGATAGATCTTTACTCTATATCTAACCCCGTGCGTACTGCCCTGTGAGTATTCGATGGGGACAGTCTCGGACAGCGGGGGGGACTGTCTAAAAATCAAAAATTAGTCGAAAGCCCTTTCAAAGATGAAATTTAGAAACACTTCTACATACAAAGGGTGGTAGAAGTTTGGAACTGTCTTCCACAAATGACCCCTCCCTATCTCTGCAATCTCCCCTTGCTCCACAATCACCCAAACTCTGTGATCCTCTAATTCTGGCCTCTTGAGCCTCCCCAATTTGAATTGATCCAACAGTGGTGGCCGTGCCTTCAAGCTGCCAAGACCCTAATTCTGGATTTCCTTTCCTAAACCTCTCCGTCTCACTAACTCTCTTTCCTCTTTGAAGACGCTCCCTCAAATTAACCTCTTTCACCAAGTTTTTGTTCGTCTAGTGTAATATCTTCTTAAGTGACTCGGTGTCAACTTTTTATTTGCCTTATTTATTTGTTGGATGTGTGCATTACTGGCCAGGCCAGCTTTTATTGCCCATTCCTAATTGCCCTTGAAAAGGTGGTGTTGAGCATCCTTCTTGAACCGCTGCAGTCCATGTGGGGCAGGTACACCCACAGTGCTGTTAGGAAGGGAGTCCCAGAATTTTGACCCAGTAAGAGGGAAGGAATGGCGATATAGTTTCAAGTTAGGATGGTGTGTGACTTTAGTTGTTGTGTGCGGACAGTATTTTCAGTGCACAGTCCATTTAAATATATAATTATTTTTTTTCACGTGGTTAGATGTAACGTTTTTCCTACAATCTGACTGCCTCCCCGTATCTCCTCACTCTTTCTGCCCGTCTCTCCCTCCTTCTCTATAGCCACTGCTTTACTCTGTATCTAAACTCACACTGTACCTGCCCTGGGAGGTCTCATTATGTTGCTTAAGCAATGAGTAATACACTTCCAGCATAACCTCCCTGCTCTTATATACTTTAACAGCCTTGTTGGGAATGTCACTGCAGTTTGAAAATATGAAACACTGATCCAACATTCACCCCTAAAACACTCACACTCACCTCCAAAAACAGGACTGGGCAGATAATGAGGATTGTTAATGATTGTTACAACTTGTCTCATCCTCTCTCTGTCTCTCACTCTCATGTCTGTTTCTTCCCATTTTTCTCTCTCTCTCTCTCTCTCCCCCTCGCCCTCTCCCTCTTTCTCTGCCTCTTTCCATGACTCTGTCTCTAACACCATCTCTCTCTCCTTGGACTGAAATGTTTTTATTTATTTCTTGGTTAATTTTGAACCTGTATATCTTGCCCTTGCTGGGAACGTCACTGCAGTTTGAAAATATCAAACACTGTTCAACACTCGCCCCCTAAACTCTCACACTAAACCCCCAATACAGGACTGTGCAGATAATGGGGATTGTTACTGAGATTCTGTCAAAGTCCCCTCACACACTATATCCCATTTCCCCTGCTTGTAAAGTTTGTCAGTATTTAATAATATTTTTTCAATAATATTAAATGTCACTTCAATTTGAAAATATCAATCACTGATCCAACACTCACTCCCAAAACACTCACACTAAACCTCTGATCATTCCTTTCAAAATTAGTTCTTACACACAGCCAGTTTTACTTTTTAATTCTATCTTTTTTCAACATTATTAGATGTAAAGTTTTTCCGATAATCTCGCACTCCCTCTCTCTCTGTCTGTCTCTCCCTCTGTCTCTGTTTCTCCCTCTGTTTGTCTCTCTCCCTCTCTCTCTCTCTCTGTCCATTTCTGTCTCTGCATCTGTCTCTCTCCCTCTGTATCTGTCTCACTCGCTTTTTCCCTGTCTCCCTCCCTCTGCATCTGCTTGCCTCCCTTTCTGTCTTTCTCACTCTGCATTTGACTGCCTCCCTTTCTGTCTGTCTCACTCTGTCTCTGTTTCTCCTTTTTTCTCTATCATGCCGGCTCTGTCTCTCTCTCTCTCCCTCTTTCTCTGTCCCACTCTTTCTGTTTCTCTGCCTCCCTTTCTGTCTCTCTCCCTCTGTCTCTATCCAACTCTGTCAGTGTCCCTCTCCATCTGTGTCTCACTCCCTCCATCTCTCTGTCCCTCTGTACATTGGCAGCAATGCTTTGAGCCATTTGTTTGGTTTATTTTGAATCTTTAACTTTTGCTTTTGTTGGGAATGTCAATGCAGTTTGAAAATATCAAACACTCATCTAACACTCATCCCTAAAACCCTTACATTAAACCCCAAATACCGACTGGGCAGACAATGGTGATTGTTACTGGGGTTCCATCAAGGTCTCATTTCACTATCTCTTCTGTATCTCACTGTCTGCCACTTTGTCCCTCTCTCTCCATTTCCCCATTTGTTTCCGTTTCCCTCTCTCCTCTTTCCTTCATCACCACCAACTTTATAAATGGAGAGGGTGATCCTCTCCATCTTACACATAGAGATGGAGCTCCCTCCACTTTTTACATCGAGAGGGAGGTCCCTCCACTGGACAAGTTGGAATGGATCAGCTCAGAGTGCCTGCTGGAGTTGTGGATTCCAGGCTAATAGAAATCTCTGCTTCTCATAGAAATTGGATATCCAGTAATGTATCATATAGAACGCATTTATTATCCAGTCCTTGCAGCAATTGGAGTTCCTGGCAAGCAGCATCTCCACTGCTAATGGTCTAAATCGATGTTAACTGTGCTGCTGTACTCGGTATTATTTTCCTCTGTGTGTGTTACACAGCCACCTGTTCTTTTCCAGCAATTTACTGATGGAATCTCCTCATTGTCCACTCTTTCATTCTTGTCAGAGTTGTGTTATGTATTTAATGGTATTGGTTTAAGTAACTGTGGCATTATTACTGGATTATTCTGTGCATTGAATGTATTGGAATGAGATGTTTCAGAGAGGATCAATAATCAGATCATTAGGACTTTTCAATATTTTCGTGATGTGGATCTAACCGGTCCTGGAATATTTTTATGATTTTTTTTGATTGATAATGAGACATCTCACGGTCTCAGTGTTACAAGGGGACAGAACAATGTCCTCCCTCCCCAATAACATGGCTCTGTTTAACTGGGATTTCAATGTATTTATTGATTATCACTGTTATCAAATATTATTTCACTCTGTGTGTGTCTGACACTGCTTCAGAAGTCTGGCTACTGAACTGAGTTTGCTGCTGACACTTTCACTTCTCCTTCTCTGCTTCACTGTGGACCTTCACTGTCACTGGACTACATTGTAAAATAGAAAGTATTGATGTGATGTTTTACTGGTTTTCACTCTGTCAGTTGGAATCAAGAGTCTTTCCATGTATCTGTAGCTTATCAGATGCAGCGCTGATGTTGGTGTTTTATTAATTAAACAATCCCACATTCTAACAGATTACTTTATAATTCCAGGAGAATGAATTTCAATGATTGTGAGGTTTGTCTGGAAGTAGCTTTCAATCCTGTTTATTCCATGTATTGTAGATGAAGTGAAGAGTGTAGGTGAACAGGTGGAGACTTGAGTGTTCTGTAGATACATTAAATTATTCACAGAGGTTTCACCATTGAACAAACTGACTCTGAGAATAGAATCATTGAACCTGGGGCTGGTGAACAGAACACAGATGCAGAATGTTAGGAATAAATCATATGTGAAAAGTAGCATTAAGTAACAGTTTGCAGGTGTGAGTGCTCCAGAGAGATAGGGAAGGAGAAAAGGAGCAGGGGGAACGAAACCGAGGGAAAGAGATAAGCAGAAGGAAAGAGAAAGAGAAAGAAGCAGCAGTGTAAATAATTCACTATCATAACGTGACGGAATGTCCAGAACAATTAGTGAGAGAAACTGTGAGGTGAAGTTGTCTGTTGTCAGATTGTGCTCATTTTCCTGTTGGACTTGATCCTCTGTGTTGATTTCTGTCTGGTCCTCATTTTGTTTTGTAGAAAGTTCCTATTCCTTACTTAGTGACTGAATAAACAGAATAGAATCAGTTCATCACTGATGGTAATTCATTATTTAAATACTGCACTTTAAAATCTCTGTGACTGCTGAATTCAATAAAGAGCGAGGCTGATATCAGAAATATATTTACATTTATATTTAATAGCCTGTGCAAACTAAATATATTGACTATATTGCAGAAACAATGAACTGTTCTCCAACACCAATAACCACAGGGATTATTGTTTGAATGTATTATTTGAGTTATATTACTGGGATCTATAGATTAGATTTCCTCTAACACTCTGCTGCAGTCTCTCCCTGTGAATCTCAGCCTCTCCTCTCACTGTATTGAATCCTCAGTCTCCTCATCCATTGCTTCAGTTTATCCACTTTCCCAAACCATCTGCTCCAGTCTCCCCTCCTGCTCCAATATGTCCTTTTCCTTCTCTCCCTCCCAATCTCATTCACTGTCTCCACCTCCAGCTACTTCGTCCAACCTGATAGGAATACAGTAACACATGAGCAGGACGAGGCCATTCCGCCCGAGAGCCTGCTCTGCCATTCTCGATCTTTGCTGATGCTCTAACACAGCGCTGCAGTTTTCCCACTTGGTAACATTCCCTGTCGGTTCCCTGAACCCAGAGCAACAAACCAGCTATACATCCCGCTGTCCCCAAACATTCCCAACCAACAGTCTGGAGACAAATTGCCAATTAACCTATTGGATTCCATCTCTGTAAAACAGCTTCTCATTTCCCCACTGACACTGCATCCTCACTCAGTACTTCCAGTAGATCCGGTGCTGACTTTATTCACTTTCTGCATCAATTTCCCAATTCATTATTAATAATTGTGTTTTCAAACATTTCACTGTGACAAAGCACTGCCCGGGTCAATGAATCAGTTTTCACTGCTCGATGCAGCAACAAAGCTGGAAATTTCAGCCCAGCTCCTGTCAAACTGCAGCTTTGTCTCCAGGTCTGATCAGTAATTTCTCTGCTTCCTTTTCTCTCTCTCTTCCAGTTAACTTGGTGGCGATTGTGATCCTGTCCCGAGGAAAGTGCGGTCTCTCCAAATGTATCAGTGTCTACCTGGTGGGAATGGCAGTGTCTGATCTCCTGGTCGTTATCACTGATCCCATATTGTACTGGATTGTTGTAATTTATTTCCCATATTCATTCTTGAACATTACTCCTGTGTGTTCTCTCATTCTCGTTCTGCTTTCTGCATCCACAGTTGTTTCTGTCTGGCTCACAGTCACTTTCACCTTTGATCGATTTGTGGCCATTTGTTGTGAGAAGCTGAAAATAAAATATTGCAGCGTGAAAAGGGCGGCTGTTGTTGTGGGAACAGTGAGTGTGCTGGGCTGTTTAGAGTCTCTCCCCTGGTACTTTACACTGGAACAAGAATACATTATTGATAATGTTCCCCTGCGTTGTGTTCATAAACTGAGCTTCTTTACTTCCCCCATATGGGTGGCATTTGAATTGTTCAACCTCATTTTAACCCCTTGTGTCCCGGTCTTTCTGATTTTGCTGCTCAATGTTCTGACTGTCAGGCGGATTTTATTCTCCAGTAAAGTCCGCAGGGGATTCCGGCGCCACAGCAATGCAGAGAATCACAAGGACCCAGAGATGGAGAATCGCAGGAAATCAATTATTTTACTCTTCAGTATATCCGGCAGTTTTATCCTGTTATGGGTGACCCGGGTTGTGTTTAACATTTATACTCGAATTACAGATATTTATTATTATTCCTCCTACACTGACCCTCTCTTTATCACAGAATAAACATCAAAGATGCTGCAGGTTCTCAGTTCCTGCACCAACACATGTATTTACATTGTGACCCAGACTAAATTCAGACAGGAGCTGAAGAAGGGGGTGAAATACCCTCTCAATCTCATTGTTAAATTAGTGAAATCATAGAAAGAGCTGAAGGGTTTCAAACACTGGAACTAAATCCCATTCCCCCTCCTCCTCCCCCCCCAGACCCCCAGCTCCACCTCCCACCCTCCACTCGCCTCTGTGATTATTTGACCGGCGCCATCTTTAGTCCTGGCAGCAAATGAACGTGCAGACCCTGATGGTTCACGGGAATAGGATACGTTTGCGCATGTGCCAGTGCAGCGCCACCTCGTGGTTGCTGTTGTCAACAACAGCAGCCAGTGGACAAAGCTGAAAATCGGAGTGAATGTGAGGTCGTGAGCAGGGCAGTAACTGCAGTGTGTCAGGGACACCAGCAGATGGAGATGGACAGAGGGGAGCAGTAACTGCAGTGAGGCAGTGGCACCAGCAGATGGAGATGATGAGGAGGGACAGTAACTGCAGTGAGTTAGGGACACCAGCAGATGGAGATGGAGAGGGGGACATTAACTGCAGTGAGACAGGGACACCAGGAGATGGAGATGGTGAGAGGGGGACATTAACTGCAGTGAGACAGGGACACCAGCAGATGGAGATGGTGAGTGTGGGACAGTAACTGCTGTGAGCCAGGGACACCAGCAGATGGAGATGGACAGAGGGGGACATTAACTGCAGTGAGACAGGGACACCAGGAGTTGGAGATGGTGAGGAAAGGACAGTGACTGAAGTGACACAGGGACACTAGCAGATGCCGATGGTGAGAGGGGGCTGTAAACGCAGTGAGGCAGGGGTACCAGGAGATGGAGATGGTGAGAGGGGGCAGTGACTGCAGTGACACAGGGGCACCAGGAGATGGAGATGGTGAGGAAAGGACAGTAACTGAAGTGACACAGGGACACCAGCCTCTCGAGATGGTGAGAGGGGGACAGTAACTGCAGTGAGACAGGGACACCAGCAGATGGAGATGCTGAGAGGGGGCAGTAACTGCAGTGACACAGGGACACCAGCAGATGGAGATGCTGAGCCATTACTGATGGGAGATTCCCTTGCTGAGTTTGAAAGTTTCCACAAGTCTGAAGAATTTACATTATTTTAAACTTGAGATGCTGAATAAAATAATTTCAATGCAACTTTTGTAAAATGGCTATTTTTCTACTGTGTGATCACTTGTAACATGAAACTCATTCCTGTTTGGAAAGTTATATTGAGTGATTAAAGGCAATGTATAAATAAAACAACTGGATCAAATAAAACTCAAACAGTCATTTATAAATAAAAACTCTCAATATAAGTTGTGTTGAGTTCTTGATCACCTACGTTATGACATCTCTCTCTCTCTCACACTTCTCTTTCTATGCTGGTATATTCTCTACTATAACTAAGAGTAGTTGAAATTTTACTCCAATTGACCTTTGAAATGTAATATTGAATCTGCTTTCAGAAACCTGTCAGACAGTGAATTCCAGACCATAATAACTCCCTGCCTATTTGTTTCACCCCTCTACTAGTGTAAACATTCTCTCCTCATATCTCCACAATGTGGGAAAGATTTTGAATGCGATGCAATTAATTTCTCCAGGACAGCAGCTGCAGAGGATCTGGAACCTCCTGAATGTGGACAAACAATGAACAAAAATCCCTCTGAATCCCCCAGGAGAGCAGCGGATAGAAACAGTCAGGAAGCAAATGGAAACAAGTGACACTTTATTGCAGCAGTAAAAACTCTTTGTCTGAATGTGGAGGTCTTTATTGCTGAACTTTATATAAACTGGAGGTGAAAAGTGGAAGATCTTTAATACCATTTGTGTTAAATGGCCATTTCCCAGCTTTGTAAACCCTTGTAACATTAAACTGGTGAATGTTAAGAAGGTTTTATTGATTGATTACAGTTAATACATAAACACAGCAGCATCAAATGCAGGGCAAAGAATCATTGACGAATACAACTGTAAATATGGGTAAGAATTGTTGTGTGAAATGTCACTGGTTATAAAAGTTCTCTTGGCTGCCTCATTTACCTGGCTCTAGTTTCAGTCTTTATCACACAGTGGAAATGAAAAACCGAATAAAAACCGCATGTTTGTACTGCATTCAAACAGGCCTCTCCAGCAATAACACTTTGTCAGAATTTCAAGGTAATTGCAATGAGTCATTTTCTGAACTGTCTGTTAACTGGAGGTGAATAGTGAAAGACATTTAATACAATGAGTGTGAAATGGTTATTATCCAAACCGGCCCCTCCAGGTTTTAAATTACAGCAGCTTTTCTGCTCTGTTAATGAGATTTTGGGGGGAGGGAGAGAGAGAGAGAGAGAGAGACAGACAGACAGGTTTCTGTCTGGAATGGTCCATTTGGGATATGTCTGGAATATCCCTCTCTCCCCCATTCGCTGTTTACACAGAGACTCACCTTGGACTGTCCCATACCTGGGAGGGAGTGTCCAGATGGAGGAAGCTGAGAGCTGGTTGGTTAAGCTGCATTTTGGGTAGACTGTCTGTTTTGAGTGACAGGCTCTGGGATATATTAGGACAACATCAGACCACATTCTTTCCTTCCATGCGGCTGTTTTCTGAAGGTGTGTTTCTGTGTCTCAATCTCTGTGCCCAGGTGAATTGGAACTGATTACAGTGTGTGTGTGTGTGTGAGAGAGAGTCCAGTCTGAATCCCCCGCTCTCTCTGTCCCAGTCCTGACGCATTTCTCCAAATCCCACCACAATGCCCCTCTCCAGGATCTCTTCCCCATGGATGAGCTTATGGAGGGAAGGTGTTAGAGTCCAACGATGGAAAACAGAGGGTGTAGGATGGAGAGAATCACATCTTTATTGTCTGTTTCTGCTTTTCTCCCTTCTTCTGACTCAGTCTCTTTCACTAAGTCTCTCTCACTCAATCTCTCTCTCACTCAATCTCTCTCTCATTGAATCTCTCACTCAATCTCTCTCTCACTGAATCTCTCTCTCACTGAATCTCTCTCTCACTCAATCTCTCTCTCATTGAATCTCTCTCTCACTGAATCGCTCTCTCTCTCACTCAATCTCGCTCCCACTGAATCTCTCTCCCACTGAATCTCTCTCCCACTGAATCTCTCTCTCACTCAATCTCTCTCTCACTCAATCTCTCTCCCACTGAATCTCTCTCCCACTGAATCTCTCTCCCTCACTCAATCTCTCTCGCACTCAATCTCTCTCTCGCAGACTCTCCCTCTCACAGACTCTCCCTCGCACTCAATCTCCCTCGCACTCAATCTATCTCTCTCACAGTCTCTCTCTCACAGTCTCTCTCTCTCTCAATCTCTCTCGCACTGAATCTCCCTCGAACTGACTCTCCCTCGCACTGAATCTCCCTCTCACTCAATCTCCCTCTCGCAGACTCTCCCTCTCACAGACTCTCCCTTGCACTCAATCTCCCTCGCACTCAATCTCTCCTCACTCAATCTCTCTCCTCACTCAATCTCTCTCCCACTCAATCTCTCTGTGATTCTCTGTCCTCTCTCTCAATCTCTCTGTGGTTCTCTGTCCTCTCTCTCAATCTCTCTGTGGTTCTCTGTCCTCTCTCTCAATCTCTCTGTGATTCTCTGTCCTCTCTCTCAATCTCTCTGTGTTACTATGTCCTCTCTTTCAATCTCACTGTGATTCTCTGTCCTCTCTCTCAATCTCTCTGTGATTCTCTGTCCTCTCTCTCAATCTCTCTGTGATTCTCTGTCCTCTCTCTCAATCTCTCTGTGATTCTCTATGTCTTTCTCACTGGCTTTCTGTCTGTCTCTTTGGTGCCTTCAATTTCTTTGTCTCTCTGTTATTTCCCTCCACTTTTTTGCCTTCTCTTTTTCTCTCTCTTTCTTTGTATCTTTCTGTCTTCTCTATTTCTCTTTCTATCATTTCTCTCCATCTTTCCAAATGTTTCTGTCTTTTCCTGACACTATCCACCGCCCTCAATTTATCCACTGCCCTCAATTTATCCACTGCCCTCAATTTATCCACCGCCCTCAATTTATCCACCGCCGCAATTTTTATCCACCACGCAAATCTTTTTCCTGCAATTCTCCCCACCAGAAAACATCCCCCCCTTGTACTGACACCCCCGATCTAAATAATCCTCATCTGCAGACAACTGTCTGATATCCCCTGTTAAATGACCCCCATCTAATACCCTCATTATCAACAGACCCCCATCTAATTATCCCCTTCCCTCTGTTACAAGACAACCCATCAAACTACCACCCGCCCAGGACAGATTCCCATCTAAATAGACCCCGGGAACAAACACCCATTTAAAATCCCCCCCAGGAACAAACTCCCCTCTGAATAACCCCTCAGGAACGAACTCCCATCTCAAAACCCTCCTGGAACAAACTCCCCTCTGAAAACTTCCCCAGGATCAAACTCCCCTCTGAACACCCCCCCCCCAGGAACAAACTCCCCTCTGAACAACCCCCCAGGAACAAACTCCCATCTCAATACCCTCCTGGAACAAACTTCCCTCTGAATACCCCCCTGGGACAAACTCCCAACTAAATACCCCCGTGAACAAACTCCCATCTCAATACCCTCCTGGAACAAACTCCCATCTAAATACACTCCTGGAACAAACTCCCCTCTGAATACCCCCCTGGAACAAACTCTCAACTAAATACCCCCCGGGAACAGACTCCCATCTCTATACCCTTCTGGAACAAACTCCCCTCTGAATACCCCCCAGGAAAAAACTCCCCTCTGAATAACCCCCCAGGAACAAATTCCCATCTCAATATCCCCCAGGAACAAACTCCCCTCTGAATAACCCCCCAGGAACAAACTCCCATCTCAATACCCTCCTGGAACAACTCCCCTCTGAATACCACCCCCCCCCCCCCGGAACAAACTCCCAACTAAATACCCCCCGGGAACAGACTCCCATCTCTATACCCTCCTGGAACAAGCTCCCCTCTGAACAACCCCCCAGGAACAAACTCCCATCTAAATACCCCCCGGGAACAGACTTCCATCTCGATACCCGCCCGCAACAGACCCCCATCTAAATACCCCCCGTTCTGTGAACAGACTCCCATCTAAATACCGCCCCCATTAACTGAACCCAATCAAATTCTTCCCCCGCTCTCCACTGTAAGCTCTCCCGGTTTCTAAATACCCTCCCTGTCCTGTAAAAGCCCCCTCTACTAATTCACACACTGTATCATCACCCCCGTGAACAGCCCCCTACCCGCCTCACACCCCACCATGTTATTCCCACGTCCATCACCTTCCTGGGTTTGGCTCAGTCTCCTGACATTCTTTCGTTCATTTTAATTCCAGATCTGGATAAGCCACTGGAATTCCAACAACTTGCCAGATCCCCGGCACCTTTAACTCCTGTCCGGCCAAAATCAGGGCCGGGCATAGAGCCACGACCTTCAGGGGCTAACTGGCATTCTGAGCCTTTGACGGACAGGACACAGCCCTCTCTGCAGAAAGGTGTTTCACCTGCACTCCCCATCGGCTTCAGGGAATCAAACAGAGGGAGACACACACAAACACTCACACATTGATTTTGCACAGGGAAGGGAAGAGGCCATTCAGCCCTTTGATCCTGTCCCACCCATGTTAGATAATGGCTGACCTGTCCCTTCCCCCATTGAACCACAAGGAGACAGGCAGAGACAGTCTGGGAGCAGATACACAGAGAGTCAAAGAAACACTGGGCTGGACTAGGACTTGGTGCCAATGGTGCAAACCAGGGTGGAGGGGAGGAGGGTGGTTGTGTATCGGCTTTCCGTTCAGAATCTCTACCCTGTTTTTACCTCAATGGGAGCAAAACTGGGCAGAGATGGAAAGCAGGATCCCACTTCACAATCACCCTGTACAACACCAAGGCTGCGAGTTCAAATCCAGCACCTGACAGAGGGACAGAAACACAGAAAACAGATCCCAGGATTAGGACAGAACAGAGAGAGAGATAAATAAATGAAAAAGGAGCTGGAGAATGAGATGCAGGGAGTCCGACACCAGTGAGAGAAACTGAGAACAGAGGGTCAGAAATACCGAGAAGGGCAGAGAGAGAGAGAAATGGAGATATTGAGAAAGATCACAGACCAAGAGAGAGATGCAGAGACAGAAAGATGTGGAGGGGCAGAGATACAAATAAGATGCGTTTACAGAATAGAGAGGGATGCTGCGGGATGGGGGAAATGCAGAGATAATCTTGCAGGAAAGGAGGAGCAGCGATGGAAATATTCAGGGATTTGGAAGTGAGCGAGAGAAGAAATGGAGTGAGAGAGAGACAGATAAAGTTGCAGAGAGTCGCAGAAAGAGAATGACAATGAAAACCTGTGAGACTTCAGAGAGAGGCAGAGATAGAAAGGATGTTGAGAGATACAGAGATAGGGATTTAAAGATGTGAAGAAACAGAGTTGGGAACAAGGAGGAAGGTGCAGGGAACAAGTAGCAGCAAGAGATGGAGAGAGGGAAATCTATGGGATTACATTGACTGTTCTGGAGCAGCGATTCCCAAACTATTCCCTTCGGAGCACCCTCCAGCCACCTCCCTTGTGGTAAAAAAATCCACAGACCCCCGAAAACACAAAATCAAAATACGGAGGATGCTGGAAATCTGAAATAAAAACCGTGCTGGAAATACTGAGCATTTCCAGCACTTTGTTTTTCTATCAGCCCCGAAAACACAAACAGTTTTCTTTTCTGTATTTAGAAATGAATTTGACAATGACAAATATATATTTATTATTATTTTCCCTCCCTGGTTAAAGCTCTTGTCAGAGAATTCCACGTGGCTAAAAGATTCTCCCTCTGCATCATCATCATCTTCCGAAAAGATTCTCCTTGGGAATAAGAGAAATAAAATTGATTCAAACAAAGCAAAGCATTTTTGCACAGAAATAAAACACAGCGAGAGCCCAGGACTCTCTCTCAAACTCACTGACATGAAACAATCTCTCAGTGAGTTACAAACACATCCCCTGACACAGAGCCAGAGACTGGGAAGTGTCGATGTGTTTACCCTGTAATTTCCTGCTCTCTCTCTCTCTATTTCTCTCAGTCTGTCTCGACATCTGTTTCTGCCTCATTGTAAAAACACACAAACACTGGAGACCCCCATCCCCTCTCCTGTTATATGATGGAGAGAGAAATCCACATTCCCATCCCTGAAAAACTGAATTCAAATGGTCCCCCGGTGTTTCATTTCACTGTCAAATTCAGCCCACAGCCTAAAACACCAGCAATATTCGGGAATGAGAACAAGCCTTTACAAACCTTCACATTTCACCCATTTCATTGCTGATTCACAGAAGTATTTGACACTCAATGAATTAATTTTTAAAGTGCTCGTCACTGTTGCAATGTTGGAAATGCTGCAGGACATTGGTACACAGCAAGATCCCACAAGCAGCAGTGTGATAACAGCCGGCAAGCTGTGCACAGCAAGATCCCAGCAATGGTGATACTTCAACCAAGGTTTGAGTGTGGATTTATCTCTCTCTCTGTCTTTCTCCATCTTTCTCTGCCTTCCCTCCCTCACCCACACTCCACCTGTCTCTCTCTCTCTCTCTCTCTGTTTGACCTGCCACCTCCAGCTGTTTCGCATTCTCCCTCTTTTTCTCTCCACCTGTTTCTGCCTCAGTGTTGTAATGTAGAAATTGATGCAGGGAATGTATACACAGCAGGATCCCACAATGTGATCATATCCAAATATCCCATCACAGTCCTCATAAAATGCTGAACTCCATCTTTAAACTGAAAACAACCTTTATACAGCTTCACGTTCAGCTCTTGTAATTATTGGCCCTCAGGAGCAGTTGACACTCAATGAATTAATTTTGAAACTGGTCCACTGCTGCAATTCAGGAAACCTGCAGACAATGTGTGCACAGCAACATCCCACAGGCAGAAGTCTGATATGCTGATAATCTGCTTTTAGTGCACAGAAAGATCCCAACAATGGTCACACTTCAATATTCAGTTTACCAAGGTTTTGAGTGTAGATTTCTCTCTCCCTCTCTCTCTGTCTCTGTCCATCTTTCTCTGCCTTCCCTCCCTCACTCACCTGTCTCTCTCTCTCTCTGCATTTAACCTGCCACCTCCAGCTGTTTCTCACTCTCCCTCTTTTTCTCTCCATCTGTTTCTGCCTCAGTGTCGTAATGTAGGAATTGATGCAGGGAATGGATGCACAGCAGGATCCCACAATTGATTAAAAGGCATTGTTAAGCAAAATAGCACAGCGAGAGCCCAGGAATTGCCCTCAGTGACACAGACACTCTCTCAGCAACACTCTAATACAGACAAATCACAGTTCATAACCAAAGGATAGAAAGGTTCAGACAGCAACCTCCACCTCTCTGTGTCTGTCTCTGTATCTCTCTCCCCTGTCTCTGTATCTCTCTCCCCTGTCTCTGTATCTCTCTCCCTGTCTCTGTATCTCTCTCCCCTGTCTCTGTATCTCTCTCCCCTGTCTGTGTATTTCTCGCCCCTGTCTCTGTATCTCTCTCCCTGTCTGTGTATTACTCTCCTCTGTCACTGTATCTCTCTCCCTGTCTCTGTATCTCTATCCCCTGTCTGTGTATTTCTCTCCCCTGTCTGTGTATTTCTCTCCCCTGTCTCTGTATCTCTCTCCCTGTCTGCGTATTTCTCTCCTCTGTCTCTGTATCTCTCTCCCTGTCTCTGTATCTCTCTCCCTGTCTGTGTATTTCTCTCCTCTGTCTCTGTATCTCTCTCCTCTGTCTCTGTATCTCTCTCCCTGTCTCTGCATCTCTCTCCCTGTCTGTGTATTTCTCTCCCCTGTCTCTGTATCTCTCTCCCTGTCTGTGTATTTCTCTCCTCTGTCTCTGTATCTCTCTCCCTGTCTCTGTATCTCTCTCCCCTGTCTGTGTATTTCTCTCCCCTGTCTCTGTATCTCTCTCCCTGTCTGTGTATTTCTCTCCTCTGTCTCTGTATCTCTCCCCCTGTCTCTGTATCTCTCTCCCTGTCTGTGTATTTCTCTCCTCTGTCTCTGTACCTCTCTCCCCTGTCTCTGTATCTCTCTCCCTGTCTGTGTATTTCTCTCCCCTGTCTCTGTATCTCTCTCCCTGTCTGTGTATTTCTCTCCTCTGTCTCTGTATCTCTCTCCCTGTCTCTGTATCTCTCTCCCTGTCTGTGTATTTCTCTCCTCTGTCTCTGTACCTCTCTCCCCTGTCTCTGTATCTCTCTCCCTGTCTCTGTATCTCTCTCCCCTGTCTATGTATTTCTGTCCCCTGTCTGTGTATTTCTCTCCCCTGTCTCTCTCTCTCCATCCATATCTGTTTTTGTCCCTCTATCTCATATGTAATCTTGACTGAAAATAGCTGTGAAATATTTCTGTCTCACCATTTAAACCAACAACAAATCACACAGCTGTGTGTGTTTTTAACTATTAAAGGTTTAAATATAGAGACAGAGGGAAAGAATTCTGGAGAAAGACAGAGAGAATTCGAAACTCAGAACTTCAGTAAACTGAATTGTTTGAATCGGGAACATTTGACACTCAGTGAACTGTTTCAGTGCTCGTCACTATTGCAATGTTGGAAACACTGCATGCCTTATGTGCACAGCAAGATCCCACGATTTTTTTCACCCTCAAATTCACGTCACTGCCCTAAATACCAGCATCACTCTGGAATTATACCGGCTCCAAGCTCAGGACTTTAATTCCAGGCCTTCAGGGGAGCTTTGCACAAAATGAATTCACTTCTAAAATGGTGTGACAGGGAGGGAAGTGTCCTCATTGTTGTCATGTAGGAAATGCTGCAGGCCACTAGATGCACAGCAAGATCCCACAACCAGCAATGTGATAATAGCCAGATTTCAGTCCCTAGAAAGGGTGAAACTCCCTCTTTAAACTGGGAACAAGCTGCTGATTCCGTCTCACCATTTCAAATAACGACAAAGCACATTGCTGTGTGTGGTATGTTTATTTTTATTTATTAAAGGTTTAAGTGGCGATGGAGAGTGTGTAACCGAGACACAGTGTGGATTGTAAAATCTGTGTGTGTGTGTGTCCGTGTCTGTGTCTCTGTGTGTCCCTTTATGTATGTGTCTGTGTGTGTCTGGATGTGTGTGTGTGAGAGAGACAGAATATCAGGGTCACCTCGCTACATCTCTATCTCTCCTTCTCTCTCTGTTTCTCCTTCTCTCTCCCTCTCTCAATCCGCCTCTCTCATAGAAACATAGAAAATAGGCGCAGGAGCAGGCCATTCGGCCCTTTGGGCCTGCTCCGTCATTCAATAAAGATCATGACCGATGGTCTAATTCAGTACCCTGTTCCCACTTTCTCCCCATACCCCTTGATCCCTTTGACATTAAGAAATATATATCTCTCCTCCATGAATAGATTTAATGACCTGGCCTCCACTGCCTTCTGCGGTAGAGAATTCCACAGGTTCACCACCCTCTACCCCATCCATCTCTCCCCCTCTATCTCCGTCTCCACCCACTATCTCCCTCTCCCCCTCTATCTCCCTCTCCCCCTCTATCTCCCAATCCCCCTCTATCTCCCTCTCCCACTCTCTCTCCCTCACCCCCTCTATCTCCCTCTCCCCCTCTATCTCCCTCTCCCCCCTCTGTCTCCCTCTCCCCCCTCTATCTCCCTCACCCCCTCTATCTCCCTCACCCCCTCTATCTCCCTCTCCCCCTCTATCTCATTCTCCCCCTCTATCTCCCTCTCCCCCCTCTATCTCCCAATCCCCCTCTATCTCCCTCTCCCATTCTCTCTCCCTCACCCCCTTCTATCTCCCGCTCCACCCTCTATCTCCCTCTCCCACTCTATTTCACACATCCCCTCGATCTCACTTTTCCCCTCTATCTCACTCTCCCCCTCTATCTCACTCTCTCCCTCTATCTCACTCTCTCCCTCTATTTGTTTCCCCCCTCTATCTGTCTCTCCCCCCTCTATCTCCCTCTCCCCCTCAATCTCCCTCTCCCCCTCTATCTCACTCTCCCCCTCTATCTGTCGCGCCTCCCACTATCTCACACACCCCCACTATCTCACACACCCCCACTATCTCACACACCCCCTCTCTCTCCCTCTCCCCCTCTATCTCCCTCTCCCCCTCTATCTGTCCCTCGCCCTCTATCTGTCTCTCGCCCTCTATCTGTCTCTCGCCCTCTATCTCACTCTCTCCCTCTATCTCACTTTCTCCCTCTATTTGTCTCCCCCTCTATCTGTCTCTCCCCCCTCTATCTCCCTCTCCCCCTCTATCTCCCACTCCCCCTCTATCTCACTCTCCCCCTCTATCTGTCTCTCCCCCACTATCTCACACACCCCCACTATCTCACCCCCCCACTATCTCACAAACCCCTCTCTCTCCCTCTCCCCCTCTATCTCCCTCTCCCCCTCTATCTGTCCCTCACCCTCTATCTGTCTCTCGCCCTCTATCTGTCTATTGCCCTCTATCTCACTCTCCCCCTCTATCTGTCTCTCCCCCCACTATCTCACACACCCCCACTGTCTCACACACCCCCACTATCTCACACACCCCCTCTCTCTCCCTCTCCCCCACTATCTCCCTCTCCCCCTCTATCTGTCACTCGCCCTCTATCTGTCTCTCACCCTCTATCTGTCTCTCACCCTCTATCTCACTCTCTCCCTCTATCTGTCTCTCCCCCTCTATCTCCCTCTCTCCCTCTCCCGCTCTCTCTCCCTCTCCCGCTCTCTCTCCCTCTCCACCCCTCTATCTCCCTCTCCCCACTCTATCTCCCTCTCCCCACTCTATCCCCCCTCTATCTTTCTCTCCCCCCTCAATCTCACACTCCCCATCGATCTGTCTCTCGCCCTCTATCTCACTCTCTCCCTCTCACGCTCTCTCTCCCTCTCCCCCTATATCTCCCACTACCCCTCTCTCTCCCTCTCCCCCTCAATCTCCCTCTGCCCCTCTATCTCCCTCTGCCCCTCTATCTCACTCTCCCCTCTCTATCTCACTCTCCCCCTCTATCTGTCTGTATCCCCCTCCATCTGTCTGTCTCTCCCTCCATCTGTCTGTCTCTCCCTCTATCTGTCTCTCTCCCTCTATCTGTCTCTCCCCCTCTATCTCCCTCTCCCCCTCCCCCTGACACTCCCTCTCTCTCCTTCTATCTCTGTCTCTGCCACTCTCTCTGTCTCTCTCTCTGCCCCTCCTTCTGCCTTTTCCTCTCTGTCTCTCCCTCTCTCTCCTTCTATCTGTGTGTGTATCTCTCTCTGTCTCTATATCTGCCTTTCCCTTTCTGTCTCTCCCTCTCTCTCCTTCTCTCTCTGTCTCTGTCTCTCTCTCTGTCTCTCCCTCTCTCTCCTTCTCTCTCTGTCTCTCCATCTGTCTTTCCCTTTCTGTCTCTCCCTCTCTCTCCTTCTCTCTCTGTCTCTGCCTCTCTCTCTGTCTCTCCCTCTCTCTCCTTCATTCCCTGTCTCTGCCTCTCACTCGGTCTCTCCCTCTCTCTCCTTCTCTCTGTCTCTCCCACTCTCTCCTTCTCTCTCTCTCGGTCCCTCCATCTGTATCCTCCCCACCACCTGTCACTCCCTCTCTCTCCTTCTATCTATGTCTCTCGCTCTCTATCCCTCAATCTATCCTTCCCTCTCTGTCACTCCATCTCTATCCTTCTCTCCCTTTCTCTCTCTCTCTCTGTCTTTCCATCTGTCCTTCTCTACCTGTCACTCCCTCTCTCTCCGTCCATTTCTGCCTCTCTCTATCTCTGTCTCTCCATCTGTCTTTTCCTCTATCTGTCTGTCCATCTCTCTCCTCTCTCTCTCTGTCCCTCCATTTGTCTTTCCCTCTCTGTCACTCCCTCTCTCTCCTTCTATCTCTGCCTCTCACTGTCTATCCCTCCATCTGTCTTTCCCTTTCTCTCACTCCCTCTCTCTCCTTCCATCTCTGCCTCTCTCTGTCTCTCCCGCTCACTCCTTCCATCTCTGCCTCTCTCTCTCTCTCTGTCTCTCCATCTCTCTTTACCTCTCTGTCTCGCCCTCTCTCTCCATCTATCTCTGTCTCTCTCTCTCTCTGTCTTTCCATATGTCTTTCCCTTCCTGTCACTCCCTCTCTCTCCTTCCATCTCTGCCTCTCTCTCTCTCTCTGTCTCTCCAATTGCCTTTCCCTCTCTGTCTCACCCACACTCTCCTTCTCTCTCTGTCTCTGCCTCTCTCTCTCTGTCTCTCTCTCTGTCCCTCCATCTGTCTTTCCCTCTCGGTCACTCCCTCGCTCTCCTTCTATCTCTGTATCGATCTCTGTTCCTCCAACTGTCTTTCCCTCTCTGCCAATCCCTCTCTCCTTCTCTCTGTCTCTCCCCCTCTCTCCTTCTCTCTCTCTCGGTCCCTCCATCTGTATCCCCCCACCACCTGTCACTCCCTCTCTCTCCTTCTATCTATGTCTCTCGCTCTCTATCCCTCCATCTATCCTTCCCGCTCTGTCACTCCATCTCTCTCCTTCTCTCCCTTTCTCTCTCTCTCTGTCTTCCCATCTGTCTTTCTCTCCATGTCACTCCCTCTCTCTCCGTCCATTTCTGCCTCTCTCTATCTCTGTCTCTCCATCTGTCTTTTCCTCTATCTGTCTGTCCATTTCTCTCCCCTCTCTCTCTGTCCCTCCATTTGTCTTTCCCTTTCTGTCACTCCCTCTCTCGCCTTCTATCTCTGCCTCTCACTCTCTATCCCTCCATCTGTCCTTCCCTCCTCGTCACTCCATCTCTCTCCTTCTATCTCTGTCTCTCTCTGTCCCTCCATCTGTCTTTCCCTCTCTGTCTCTCCATCGCTCTCCTTCTATCTCTGTCTCTGTCCCTCTCTCTCCATCTGTCTTTCCCTTTCTCACACTCCCTCTCTCTCCTTCCATCTCTGCCTCTCGCTGTCTCTCCTTCTGTCTTTCCCTCTCTGTCTCTCCCGCTCACTCCTTCCATCTCTGCCTCTCTCTCTCTCTGTCTCTCCATCTGTCTTTACCTCTCTGTCTCGCCCTCTCTCTCTATCGATCTCTGTCTCTCTCTCTCTGTCTTTCCATATGTCTTTCCCTTCCTGTCTCTCCCTCTCTCTCCTTCCATCTCTGCCTCTCTCTCTCTCTCTCTGTCTCTCCAACTGCCTTTCCCTCTCTGTCTCACCCACACTCTCCTTCTCTCTCACTCTCTGCCTCTCTCTCTTACTCTCTCTCTGTCTCTCTCTCTCTGTCTCTCTCTCTGTCCCTCCATCTGCCTTTACCTCCCACTCACTCCATCTCTCTCCTTCCATCTATGTCTCTCGCTCTCTATCCCTCAATCTATCCTTCCCTCTCTGTCACTCCATCTCTATCCTTCTCTCCCTTTCTCTTTCTCTCTCTATCTTTCCATCTGTCCTTCTCTACCTGTCACTCCCTCTCTCTCCGTCCATTTCTGCCTCTCTCTATCTCTGTCTCTCCATCTGTCTTTTCCTCTATCTGTCTGGCCATCTCTCTCCTCTCTCTCTCTCTGTCCCTCCATTTGTCTTTCCCTCTCTGTCACTCCCTCTCTCTCCTTCTATCTCTGCCTCTCACTGTCTATCCCTCCATCTGTCTTTCCCTTTCTCTCACTCCCTCTCTCTCCTTCCATCTCTGCCTCTCTCTGTCTCTCCCGCTCACTCCTTCCATCTCTGCCTCTCTCTCTCTCTCTGTCTCTCCATCTCTCTTTACCTCTCTGTCTCGCCCTCTCTCTCCATCTATCTCTGTCTCTCTCTCTCTGTCTTTCCATATGTCTTTCCCTTCCTGTCACTCCCTCTCTCTCCTTCCATCTCTGCCTCTCTCTCTCTCTCTGTCTCTCCAACTGCCTTTCCCTCTCTGTCTCACCCACACTCTCCTTCTCTCTCTGTCTCTGCCTCTCTCTCTCTGTCTCTCTCTCTGTCCCTCCATCTGTCTTTCCCTCTCGGTCACTCCCTCTCTCTCCTTCTATCTCTGTATCGATCTCTGTTCCTCCAACTGTCTTTCCCTCTCTGCCAATCCCTCTCTCCTTCTCTCTGTCTCTCCCCCTCTCTCCTTCTCTCTCTCTCGGTCCCTCCATCTGTATCCCCCCACCACCTGTCACTCCCTCTCTCTCCTTCTATCTATGTCTCTCGCTCTCTATCCCTCCATCTATCCTTCCCTCTCTGTCACTCCATCTCTCTCCTTCTCTCCCTTTCTCTCTCTCTCTGTCGTCCCATCTGTCTTTCTCTCCATGTCACTCCCTCTCTCTCCGTCCATTTCTGCCTCTCTCTATCTCTGTCTCTCCATCTGTCTTTTCCTCTATCTGTCTGTCCATTTCTTTCCCCTCTCTCTCTGTCCCTCCATTTGTCTTTCCCTTTCTGTCACTCCCTCTCTCGCCTTCTATCTCTGCCTCTCACTCTCTATCCCTCCATCTGTCCTTCCCTCCTCGTCACTCCATCTCTCTCCTTCTATCTCTGTCTCTCTCTGTCCCTCCATCTGTCTTTCCCTCTCTGTCTCTCCATCGCTCTCCTTCTATCTCTGTCTCTGTCCCTCTCTCTCCATCTGTCTTTCCCTTTCTCACACTCCCTCTCTCTCCTTCCATCTCTGCCTCTCGCTGTCTCTCCTTCTGTCTTTCCCTCTCTGTCTCTCCCGCTCACTCCTTCCATCTCTGCCTCTCTCTCTCTCTGTCTCTCCATCTGTCTTTACCTCTCTGTCTCGCCCTCTCTCTCTATCGATCTCTGTCTCTCTCTCTCTCTGTCTTTCCATATGTCTTTCCCTTCCTGTCACTCCCTCTCTCTCCTTCCATCTCTGCCTCTCTCTCTCTCTCTCTGTCTCTCCAACTGCCTTTCCCTCTCTGTCTCACCCACACTCTCCTTCTCTCTCTCTCTCTGCCTCTCTCTCTTACTCTCTCTCTGTCTCTCTCTCTGTCTCTCTCTCTCTCTCTGTCCCTCCATCTGCCTTTACCTCCCACTCACTCCATCTCTCTCCTTCCATCTCTGTCTCTCTCTCTGTCCCTCCATCTGTCTTTCCCTCTCTGTTGCTCCCTCTCTCTCCTTCTATCTCTGTCTCTCTCTCTGTTCCACCATTTGTCTTTCCCTCTCTGTCACTTCCACTCTCCTCCTCTCTGTCTCTCCCTCTCCCTCCCCTCGATCTCACTGTTCTCCTCGCTCTCACTCTCCCTCTATCTCACTCTCTCCCTCTATCTCCCTCACCCCCTCTATTTCCCTCTCCCCATCTATCTCCCTCTCCCCCTCTATCTCACACACCCCCTCTATCTCACACACCCCCTCTGTCTCACACACCACCTCGATCTCACACACCCTCTCGATCTCACACACCCCCTCGATCTCACTCTTCCCCTCTCTCTCACTCTCCCCCTCTATCTCACTCTCCCCCTCTATCTCACTCTCCCCTCGATCTGCCTCTCCCCCTCTACCTAACACTCCCCCTCTATCTCACACTCCCCCTCTATCTCACACTCCCCTCTTTCTCATACACACCCTCTATCTGCCTCTCCCCCTCTATCTGCCTCTCCCCCTCTATCTGCCTCTCCCCCTCTATCTAACACTCCCGCTCAATCTCACACTCCCCTTCTATCACACACTCCCCCTGTATCTCATACACCCACTCTATCTCATACACCCCCTCTATCAAACTCTCCCCTCTATCTCACTCTCCCCCTTATCTCACACTCCCCCTCTATCTCATTATCCCCTCTCTCTGCCTCTCTCTCTACCTCTTCCTGTCTCTCTCTCTCTGTTTCTCTCTCTCTTTGTGTCTCTATGTCTGTTTCTCTCTCTGTCTCTCCTCTCTCTCTCTGTCCACGACTCTGTTTGTGTCTCTCTCACACCATTTCTCTCTCTCTGCCTCTGTCTCTCTGCCTCTCCCTGTCTCTATCACTCTCTCTGTCTCTCAGTTTCCCCAATCTCTCACCATCGGACAGTCCCGTCATCCCGGGAACAAGTCTGGTGAACCTTCATTGCACTCCCTCTCTGGCAATAGTATCCTTCCTCAGATAAGGGGACCAAAACTGCACACAGTACTCCAGGTGCGGTCTAACCAAGGTTCTGTGTGATTGAAGCAAGACTTCACTACTCCTGTACTCAAATCCTCTTGTGATAAAGACTAACATCCCATTAGCCTTCTGAGTTGCATTCTGCACCTGCATGTTAGTTTTCAGTGACTTATTGACGGGGACACCCAGGTCGCTTTGTACATCTACGTTTTCTAATCTCTTCCCATTTAATAAATACTCAATTCCACCATCCCGGGTGTGATCAGATACTCTGTCCCTTCGTAAACCATTTCCTGTCCCTCCAACAGCTTGTGCCACTGCCCTATTTATCGGTGTGTTTTCCCCTTCTGATGATGTTGAATTTGTTAGTGGCTTTTCTCCTACTGAAGTTGTTGTATTTGTTAGGTTTTTTTAGTCCTCGGGAAGTTGTTCCTTTCCTGTTGAAATTGTTGCATTTGTTGTTGTTTTTTTCTCCTGTTGAGGTTGTTGTTGCATGTGTTGGTGTTTTTTCTCCTGTTGAGGTTGTTGTTGCATTTGTTGGTGTTTTTCTTCTGTTGAGGTTTTTGTTGCATTTGTTGGTGTTTTTTCTCCTGTTGAGGTTGTTGTTGCATTTGTTGGTGTTCTTTTTCTCATGTTGAAGTTGTTGTTGCATTTGTTGATGTTTTTCCTCCTGTTCAGGTTGTCGCGGAATTGATTTGAAAAACACGTTTGCTAACACTTTTCGGGATGAGAATCTACATTCAACTGAACCCCAGGACCCGTTTCTCTCACGTTTAAAGCACTAACCTTGCATTACTGAGGAGTCAGTCTCTGAAATAAATGTCCCAGAGCTGCTGTAACATAAAATGGCCACCGTGAACAAACCTAAAATGGCTGACTGATGTTCTGAGAGAGGAGGGAACGAGAGACAGACAGACAGACAGAAAGAAAGACAATCTGTAACCTCATGGCCCGGCATATCCCCCACTCTACCATTACCATCAAGCCAGGAGACCAACCCCAGTTCAGTGAAGTGTGCAGGAGGGCATACCAGAAGCAGCACCAGGCATACCTCAAAATGAGGTGTCAACCTGGTGAAGCTACAACCCAGGACTATCTGCGTGCCAAACTGCATAAGCAGCATGCGATAGACAGAGCTGAGCGATCCCATAACCAACGGATCAGATCTAAGCTCTGGAATCCTGCCACATCCAGAGAAAAGGAGTGATCAGCATGAAGAGACTGCTGGAGATTTATGTTCCTGGTAATCTCTCCATCTCTATCTCTCCTTCCTCTGTCTTTTACTCTCTCAAGCCCTGTCTCACCTCTCTGTTCCTCTTTATCCATGTGTTACGAACACTGGACTTTGTCTTTCTCACATCTTCACTCTTCATCTCTACTTCTCCCACTGTTACCTTCTGAATCACAGTCATTCCCTCTCCATTACCCTCTGAATCCCAGTCTCTCCCTCTCTGTTAACCTCTGAATCCCAGTCTCTCCCTCACTGTTACCCTCTGAATCCCTGTCTCTCCCTCTCTGTTACCCTCTGATTCACAGTCTCTCCCTCTCCGTTACCCTCTAAATCCCAGTCTCTCCCTCTCTGTTACCCTCTGAATCCTAGTCTCTCCCTCTCCATTACCCTCTGAATCCCAGTCTCTCCCTCTCTGTGACCCTCTTAATCCCAGTCTCTCCCTCTCCGTTACCTCTGAATCCTAGTCTCTCCCTCTCTGTTACCCTCTGAATCGCAGACTCTCCCTCTCTGTTACCCTCTGAATCCCAGTTTCTCCCTCTCCCTCCCTCTCTGTTTCTTTCTCTCTCTCTGGCTCTCTCCGTCTCTCAGTGTCTCTCTCTCTCTCTCTCTCTCTGCCTCTGTCCATGCCTCTGTCTCTCTCACACCATCTCGCCCTCCCTCTCTCTGTCTGTCCATCTCTCTGCCTCTCCATCTGTCTCTCTTTCTGTTACTTTGTCTCTCCCTATCTCTCTTTCTCACCCTCTGTCCATGATTCTGTTTGCACCATCTCTCCCACTCACTCTGTCTCTCCCTATCTCTCTCTGTATCTCCCTCTCCCTCTCTGTTTCTCCCTCTCCCTCTCTGCATCTGCTTTCTCTCTCTGTCTCTCCCTCTCTCTGCCTCTCCATCTCTCTCTCGCTCTCTCTCTCTCTCTCCTTCTTTTAATTTGTCTCTCAATATCTCTCTTTCTCATCCTCTGTCCATGACTCAGTTTGCATCTATCTCATTCTCTGTCTCTGCCTATCTTTATCTCTCTCTCTCTCTCTGTCTCTTTCCATGACTCCATTTGTGCCTCCCTTACACCATCTCTCCCACTCTCTCTGTCTCTCTCTGTCTCACTCTCTGTCTCTCTCTCTGTCTCTCTCTGTCCCTCCATCTGTCTTTCCCTCTCTGTCACTCCCTCTCTCTCCTACTCTCTCTGTCTCTGCCACTCTCTCTGTCTCCCTTTCGGTCCCTCCATCTGGTTTTCCCTCTCTGTCTCTCCGTCTCACTCCTTCTATCTCTGTCACTCCCGCTCTCTCTCTCTCTCTCTCTCTGTCCCTCCATCTGTCTTACCTTCTCTGTCTCTCCCTCTGTCTCCTTCTCTCTCTGCCTCTCTCTCTGTCTCTCTCTCTCTGTCCCTCCATCTGTCTTTCACTCTCTGTCACTCCCTCTCTCTCCTTCTATCTCTGTCTCTCTCTCTGTCCCACCATCTGTCTTTCACTCTCTGTCACTCCCTCTCTCTCCTTCTCTCTCTGCCTCTCTCTCTGTCTCTCTCACTCTGTCCCTCCATCTGTCTTTCCCCCCTGTCACTCCCTCTCTCTCCTTCTTTCTCTGTCTCTGTCTCTCTGTCTGTCTTTCCCTCACTGTCACTCCCTCACTCTCCTATCTCTGTCTCTCCCTCTCCATCCGTCCATCTGTCCTTCCCTCCCAGTCTCTGCATCTCTCTCCTTCTATCTCTGTCTCTCCATTGGTCTTTCCATCTCTGTCTCTCCCTCTCTCTCCTTCTCTCTCTGTCTCTCACTTTGTCCCTCCGTTTGTCTTTCCCTCCCTGTCACTCCCTCTCTCTCTCCTTCTATCTCTGTCTTTCTCTCTGTCTCTCCATCTGTCTTTCCCTCCCCATCACTCCCTCTCTCTACTTCTATCTGTGCCTCTCTCTCTGTCCCTCCATCTGTCTT
Organism: Heterodontus francisci; assembly: GCF_036365525.1. Lineage (NCBI taxonomy): Eukaryota > Metazoa > Chordata > Chondrichthyes > Heterodontiformes > Heterodontidae > Heterodontus > Heterodontus francisci. The sequence continues at coordinate 22,642,201 of NC_090391.1, forward strand.
CCCACCCCCACCCCATCAATCAATATCTCTCCTATCTCTGTCTCTCTCTCTCTATCCCCCATCTGTCCTTCCCTTCCTGTCTCTCCATTTCTCTCCCTCTCTCTCTCTCTCTATCCCTCCATCTGTCTTTCCCTCCCTGACGCTCCCTCTCTCTCCTTCTCGCACTGTCTCTCTCTATATCCCTCCATCTGTCTTTCCCTCCCTGACACTCCCTCTCTCTCCTTCCATCTCTGCCTCTCTCTCTGTCTTTCCCTCCCTGTCACTCCCTCTCTCTCCTTCCATCTCTGCCCCCCTCTCTCTCTCTCTGTCTCTCCAACTACCTTTCCCTCTCTGTCTCTCCCAATCTCTCCTTCTCTCCCTGTCTCTGCCTCTCTCTCTGTCGCTCTCTCTGTCCCTCCATCTATCTTTCCCTCTCTGTCTCACCCTCTCTCTCCTTCGCTCTCTGTCTGTCTCTCTCTCTGTCCCTCCATCTGTCTTTCCCTCCCTGTCACTCACTCTCTCTCCTTCCAACTCTGCCTCGCTCTCTGTCTCTCCCTCTCTCTCCTTCTATCACTGTCTCTCTCTTTGTGTCTTTCCATCTGTCTTGCCCTCTCTGTCACTCCCTCTCCCTCCTTCCATCTCTGCCCTCTCTCTCTCTGTCTTTCCAACTGCCTTTCCCTGTCTGTCTCTCCCAATCTCTCTTTCTCTCTTTGTCTCTGCCTCTCTCTCTGTCCCTCCATCTGTCTTTCCATCTCTGTCTCTCCCTCTCTCTCCTTCTATCTCTGTCTCTCTCTCTATCTCTCCTTCTCTCTTTCCCTCCCAGTCACTCCCTCTCTCTCTTTCAATCTATGTCTCTCCCTCTCTCTCCTTCTTTCACTGTCTCTCTCTCTCTCTGTCTTTCCATCCGTCCTTCCCTCCCTGACACTCCCTCTCTCTCCTTGGCTCTCTGTCTCTCTCTCTCTGTTCTTCCATCTGTCTTTCCCTCCATGTCACACCCTCTCTCTCCTTCCATCTCTGCCTCTCTCTCTGTCTCTCCATCTGTCTTTCCCTCTCTGTCTGTCCCTCTCTCTCCTTCTATCACTGTCTCTCTCTCTCTGTCTTTCCATCTGTCTTTCCCTCCTTGCCACTCCCTCTCTCCTTCCATCTCTGCCCCCTCTCTCTCTCTGTCTCTCCAACTGCCATTCCCTCTCTGTCTCTCTCTCTCTGTCCCTCCATTTGTCTTTCTATCTCTGTCTCTCTCTCTATCTCTCCATCTCTCTTTCCCTCCCAGTCACTCCCTCTCTCTCTTTCAATCTCTGTCTCTCCCTCTCTCTCCTTCTATCACTGTCTCTCTCTCTCTCTGTCTTTCCATCTGTCTTTCCCTCCATGTCACTCCCTCTCTCTCCTTCCATCTCTGCCCATCTCTCTCTCTGTCTTTCCAACTGCCTTTCCCTTTCTGTCTCTCCCAATCTCTCCTTCTCTCTCTGTCTCTGCCTTTCTCTCTGTCTCTCTCTCTATCACTCCATCTGTCTTTCCCTCCCTGACACTCCCTCTCTTTCCTTCCATCTCTGCCTCTTTCTCTGACTCTCCATCTGTCTTTCACTCTCTGTCTCTCCCTCTCTCTCCTTCTTTCACTGTCTCTCTCTCTCCGTCCTTCCATCCGTCCTTCCCTCCCTGACACTGCCTCTCTCTCCTTCTCTCTCTGTCTCTCTCTCTTTCCCTCCATCTGTCTTTTCCTCCATGTCACATCCTCTCTCTCCTTCCATCTCTGCCCCTCTCCCTCTCTCTCTGTCTCTCCAACTGCCTTTCCCTCTCTGTCTCTCCCAATCTCTCCTTCTCTCTCTGTCTCTGCCTCTCTCTCTGTCTCTCTCTCTGTCCCTCCATCTGTCTTTCCCTCTCTGTCTCACCCTCTCTCTCCTTCTCTCTCTCTGTCTCTCTATCGGTCCCTCAATCTGTCTTTCCCTCTCTGTCTCACCCTCTCTCTCCTTCTCTCTCTGTCTGTCTCTCTCTCGGTCCCTCCATCTGTCTTTCCCTCTCTGTCTCTCCCTCTCTCTCCTATCACTGTCTCTCTCGGTCTGTTTTTCCATCTGTCTTACCCTCCCTGTCACTTCCTCTCTCTCCTTCCATCTCTGCCCCTCTCTTTCTCTCTGTCTTTCCAACTGCCTTTCCCTGTCTGTCTCTCCCTTTCTCTCCTTCTATCTCTGTCTCTCTCTCTCTATCTCTCCATCTCTCCTTCCCTCCCAGTCACTCCCTCTCTCCCTTTCAATCTCTGTCTCTCCCTCTCTCTCCTTCTTTCACTGTCTCTTTCTCTCCGTCTTTCCATCCGTCCTTCCCTCCCTGACACTCCCTCTCTCTCCTTCTCTTTCTGTCTCTCTCTCTCTGTTCTTCCAACTGTCTTTCCCTCCATGTCACACCCTCTCTCTCCTTCCATCTCTGCCTCTCTCTCTGTCTCTCCATCTGTCTTTCCCTCTCTGTCTATCCCTCTCTCTCCTTCTATCACTGTCTCTCTCTCTCTGTCTTTCCATCTGTCTTTCCCTCCCTGCCACTCCCTCTCTCCTTCCATCTCTGCCCCCCTCTCTCTCTCTGTCTCTCCAACTGCCATTCCCTCTCTGTCTCTCTCTCTCTCTGTCCCTCCATCTGTCTTTCCATCTCTGTCTCTCCCTCTCTCTCCTTCTATCTCTGTCTCTCTCTCTATCTCTCCATCTCTCTTTCCCTCCCAGTCACTCCCTCTCTCTCTTTCAATCTCTGTCTCTCCCTCTCTCTCCTTCTATCACTGTCTCTCTCTCTCTCTGTCTTTCCATCTGTCTTTCCCTCCATGTCACTCCCTCTCTCTCCTTCCATCTCTGCCCATCTCTCTCTCTGTCTCTCCAACTGCCTTTCCCTCTCTGTCTCTCCCAATCTCTCCTTCTCTCTCTGTCTCTGCCTCTCTCTCTGTCTCTCTCTCTATCCCTCCATCTGTCTTTCCCTCCCTGACACTCCCTCTCTCTCCTTCCATCTCTGCCTCTTTCTCTGTCTCTCCATCTGTCTTTCCCTCTCTGTCTCTCCCTCTCTCTCCTTCTTTCAGTGTCACTCTCTCTCCGTCCTTCCATCCGTCCTTCCCTCCCTGACACTGCCTCTCTCTCCTTCTCTCTCTGTCTCTCTCTCTGCCCCTCCATCTGTCTTTCCCTCCATGTCACACCCTCTATCTCCTTCCATCTCTGCCTCTCTCTCTGTCTTTCCCTCCCGGTCACTCCCTCTCTCTCCTTCCATCTCTGCCCCTCTCCCTCTCTCTCTGTCTCTCCAACTGCCTTTCCCTCTCTGTCTCTCCCAATCTCTCCTTCTCTCTCTGTCTCTGCCTCTCTGTCTGTCTCTCTCTCTGTCCCTCCATCTGTCTTTCCCTCTCTGTCTCACCCTCTCTCTCCTTCTCTCTCTGTCTGTCTCTCTCTCTGCCCCTCCATCTGTCTTTCCCTCCCTGTCACTCCCTCTCTCTCCTTCCAACTCTGCCTCTCTCTCTGTCTCTCTCTCTATCCCTCCATCTGTCTTTCCCTCCCTGACACTCCCTCTCTCTCCTTCCATCTCTGCCTCTTTCTCTGTCTCTCCATCTGTCTTTCCCTCTCTGTCTCTCCCTCTCTCTCCTTCTTTCAGTGTCACTCTCTCTCCGTCCTTCCATCCGTCCTTCCCTCCCTGACACTGCCTCTCTCTCCTTCTCTCTCTGTCTCTCTCTCTGCCCCTCCATCTGTCTTTCCCTCCATGTCACACCCTCTATCTCCTTCCATCTCTGCCTCTCTCTCTGTCTTTCCCTCCCGGTCACTCCCTCTCTCTCCTTCCATCTCTGCCCCTCTCCCTCTCTCTCTGTCTCTCCAACTGCCTTTCCCTCTCTGTCTCTCCCAATCTCTCCTTCTCTCTCTGTCTCTGCCTCTCTGTCTGTCTCTCTCTCTGTCCCTCCATCTGTCTTTCCCTCTCTGTCTCACCCTCTCTCTCCTTCTCTCTCTGTCTGTCTCTCTCTCTGCCCCTCCATCTGTCTTTCCCTCCCTGTCACTCCCTCTCTCTCCTTCCAACTCTGCCTCTCTCTCTGTCTCTCCATCTGTCTTTCCCTCTCTGTCTCTCCCTCTCTCTCCTATCACTGTCTCTCTCGCTCTGTCTTTCCATCTGTCTTACCCTCCCTGTCACTCCCTCTCTCTCCTTCCATCTCTGCCCCTCTCTCTCTCTCTGTCTTTCCAACTGCCTTTCCCTGTCTGTCTCTCCCAATCTCTCTTTGGCTCTGCCTCTCTCTCTGTCTCTCTCTCTGTCCCTCCATGTCTCTTTCCATCTCTGTCTCTCCCTCTCTCTCCTTCTATCTCTGTCTCTCTCTCTGTCTCACCATCTCTCTTTCCCTCCCAGTCACTCCCTCTCTATCTTTCAATCTCTGTCTCTCCCTCTCTCTCCTTCTTTCACTGTCTCTCTCTCTCTGTCTTTCCATCTGTCCTTCCCTCCCTGACACTCTCTCTCTCTCCTTCTCTCTCTGTCTCTCTCTCTCTTCTTCCATCTGTCTTTCCCTCTTTGTCACACCCTCTCTCTCCTTTCTTCTCTGCCTCTCTCTCTGTCTCTCCATCTGTCTGTCCCTCTCTGTGTCTCCCTCTCTCTCCTTCTATCACTGTCTCTCTCTCTCTGTCTTTCCATCGGTCGTTCCCTCGCCGTCTCTACCTCTCTCTCCTTCTATCTCTGTCTCTCTCCTCTATCTCTCCATCTGTCTTTCCCTCCCTGCCACTCCCTCTCTCCTTCCATCTCTGCCCCTCTCTCTCTCTCTGTCTCTCCAACTGCCATTCCCTCTCTGTCTCTCTCTCTGTCCCTCCATCTGTCTTTCCATCTATGTCTCTCCCTCTCTCTCCTTCTATCTCTGTCTCTCTCTCTATCTCTCCATCTCTCTTTCCCTCCCAGTCACTCCCTCTCTCTCTTTCAATCTCTGTCTCTCCCTCTCTCTCCTTCTATCACTGTCTCTCTCTCTCTCTCTGTCTCTCCAACCGCCTTTACCTGTCTGTCTCTCCCAATCTCTCCTTCTCTCTCTGTCTCTGCCTCTCTCTCTGTGTCTCTCTATCCCTCCATCTCTCTTTCCCTCCCTGGCACTCCCTCTCTCTCCTTCCATCTCTGCCTCTTTCTCTGTCTCTCCATCTGTCTTTCCCTCTCTGTGTCTCCCTCTCTCTCCTTCTATCTCTGTCTCTCTCCTCTATCTCTCCATCTGTCTTTCCCTCTATGTCTCTCCCTCGCTCTCCTTCGATCTCCTCTCTCTCTCTCTATCTTTCCATCTGTCTTTCCCACCCAGTCACTCCCTCTCTCCTTCCATCTCTGCCCTTCACTCTCTCTCTGTCTCTCCAACTGCCTTTCCCTCTCTGTCTGTCCCAATCTCTCCTTCTCTCTCTGTCTCTGTCTCTCTCTCTGTCCCTCCATCTGTCTTTCCCTCTATGTCACTCCCTCTCTCTCCTTCCATCTCTGCCTCTCTCTCTGTCTCTCCATCTGTCTTTCCCTCTCTGTCTCTCTCTCTCTCTCCTTCTATCTCTGTCTCTCTCTCTCTATCTCTCCATCTCTCTTTCCCTCCCAGTCTCTCCCTCTCTCTCCTTCAATCTCTCTCTCTCCCCCTCTCTCCTTCTGTTACTGTCTCTCCATCTGTCTGTCACTCTCTGTCTCTCCATCTGTCTTTCCCTCTATGTCACTCCCTCTCTCTCCTTCTATCTCTGTCTTTCTCTCTGTCTCTCCATCTGTCTTTCCCTCCCCATCACTCCCTCTCTCTACTTCCATCTGTGCCTCTCTCTCTGTCCCTCCATCTGTCTTCCCACCCCCACCCCATCACTCCATCTCTCTCCTATCTCTGTCTCTCTCTCTCTATCCCACCATCTGTCCTTCCCTCCCTGTCACTCCATTTCTCTCCCTGTCTCTCTCTCTCTATCCCTCCATCTGTGTTGAAGAAAATCCAGATTGTGCCCAATTGTTGAACAAATTCTCCGGACTCAGACGTTGAGAATCAAACCCTTTATTGTATGATATCATGGGGGAGCACACCTTACCTAAATGCGGTCCTGCCCTACTCCCAAAGAGCTGCAGATCGCCGCGGACTTATATAGTATAAAAAAGGCAGAGCTATCAGTTTCACAATTAGTTAAGCACCCAGAAGACTGCCTACATCACGGTCAGTGAAACATCAGTTTCAACAATAACAAGCTAGTTCCTTAATTCAATGCCCACTCCAGACACCATATCTGGCCGTAATGTCTGATTGTGGTTAGCTGCTCTGTCTACAATTTATGACCGTTGGTTGTGGTTAGATTAGCCACAAGCTGTGTCCTGCTTTTCTGCTTCTACAAAGTTAAGTAATAATTAGTAAAGCTCAGAAAATTTCTCCAACAATCCCTCCTTTTATCATACCATGATAACACAATATCATCGTATGTGGAGAGGAGAGGTATTTAAAGTAGTCATTGCAGCATAATATCTTTCCTACCATCGCGCTGTACCAGCCGCAAGGCAAAGCTCGCAATACATGATTGATTAATCTCAGCGTAAATGTTCCCATAATCTCTGTTCTTACAATTGTAAAATTCTGTTCTCACAGTTCCCTCTTGACTCTTCTACAGCCCTTTTCAGAATCCTTCCCTTGATCCCACCTAGGTGCCTTTAATGGTCTCTATTGTCTAGAAACAGCCTTCAACACCCAGAGGGGTCGCACTCAATACGTCGCCTGCTTATATCACAAGGGGGCAGCGGAAACTCTGTGAAGGCATAAGTTTTGCAGGGGCTTCAATCACTTGTTTACAACATAAAAGGTGGTACACTTGTACATTTACCATCTCATTTAAACATCATTGTTACATCATCGATTGTACAAACATAATACAATTTCATTAAGTACATTGATCATTCATTTGCTCACTTGAAGTATATATGAAAAGGTTATCCAATTACCCTTTTATGGCATAACTTAATGTCCCTCCTTTGACAGAGCAAGTTCGAACACTAATTGCTTTTCGGGTAGCTGTTCAACCTGTGTTCATACATCCTCTTGCATTGCCTAAATAATTTCTTAAGTTGCCAAATTAAGTATGTCACATCTAACACCATGATACCCAAAACCACTATAAGGACCTGGGAGATAATTCTAAACCAGGGGTGTACCTGCACATCTGACCCCCAGTTCCATAAGTCCTCCTGCCAGGTCGAATCATTTATCTTGTCAATCTCATCTTGTAGCATCTTCGACTGTTGTTCCAGCTTGCAATGGCTTCCAGCTGCTGTCTCTCTGTACCCAAGCGTGTGAGCAATGGCTGAATAGTATATTCATAGTCCCGGAGGTAATTTGTCAAATCCTCCTTAATACTTTCTGTCACAGTTATTGTTTCTGTCTTTTGCTCATGTATCTGTACCAACTCCATTTTCCCACTCGGGTTGGTATTTGTGGGTCGAACCAAAATGTACTGTTGCTCACCAGACAAGTCCGTTTATGTCCATACTGGTACTCCTTCGCTGTGGTGGTTAAGCGATATCTCCCCTTTCCCATATAGGCCACATGGGTTAGTCCTGACAATGCTTTCCTATTTTCCATGGTGCAGTTTACAGTGGCATTAAATCCACATTTTGATTCTGCCGTTTTATATATAGGATGAGGACATACCATCACCTGGTTTTCCTGACTACACTCAGACAATGGACAATGTTGTTCCAATTACCTCTTTTCCAATTTCCACAACATATGGTAAAATATCATTGTATTTTAATAATCTTTTCCCCTTATCACTCCTATATTTTCTACTTCATGTAATTGTATCCCTAAATTATCTCTCAGAATTACAGGTATTCCCAACACTACTCCAATACTCATAGATCCTGTATTTACACATTCCTGACCTTTCCATACCTTAAGTTTTCTGAGTTGGCACCTGATAATTTTATCATTTGTGTGACTAGCTAAGTCCTCCAACTGGGTGTAATTGATCCAAACTGGTACCTGTCCGGCATTAATTTGCTTCCAATTTTCCTTCGTTTGTTCGAACATCCACGGACCATATGTACTACAAACACTTTCATTATTTGAAATGTCGTGGACCTCCTTTACCTTTTCTATGATATCATTAATAATATGACCATGACCTTCCCGTACTCTCACAAGTCCTGTCACTTGTTTTTTTTTGACAGATCCTGTCCTACTTTAGCTACACCACTTCTGTGCCTTTTGTTCCTTTTTTAATATCCTTTACTAGCTGACTGAGAGTTCTAACCTTCTGGTCCACATTTTCCAAATCTATAGTATTGGCAATTGAAGTTCCTGTATTAAGGACTGTGGCTGCGTCATTCACTAAATTGCGTTTATGGCTCTTTCCCTTTATTATTTTCTCATTACCAAATTCCTGTCTCAACAATTGTTACAGTAATACCTTGTACAACTCTCGGGTCTTCTCAGGGCACCAGTCAGGTAGCTGGATATCTGAGAAAATCAGTATTACCGGTACCAACTCAAACTTTATATTATCATATACAATTTTATTAGGTTTTATTATCACATGTCTATTTTCTAGTCCTGTAGTCAAGACCGGGCAAGGGAGACCAGTCACTTGTGGCTGTTGGGTCGTAACCTTCCTCGTCGGTAATTCGGATGTGGGGTTAACCGTAGGGGTGGGTGCTTCTTGTCTGTTTAATCTCACAACCTGAAATAGGAACTGTCCTTTTTTTTTAAATCTTACAGCTTTAATCTCTTGCGCTAGGGGAGTTCGAGGATTGTCTGCACTCACTTTTGCTCTGTCTCATGCCTTTCCTGTGTTATTATTATTCCCAAATAAGAAACCTTTTCCTTCATTATCGGTGCCATTTTCAGCTTAACTTTCACTCTAACCTTCTGAAGGAAGGTGGAATATCGATGGATTATTATAAAATCCCTGGGAGAGACACGTCCAGATGTACTGTTGTCCCTTGAACGTAAATGCAAATTTATTTTGACACTCTTGTGCCAACTGTATGGACCAGAACCCATTGCTAATGTCCAACACAGTAAACCACTGATTTGTTATTTTCTAAAACCTTGATTGTCCTCTTAAATATCAGATAGATTTCCTTTTTAGTGCTTTAAAATAACCACTCATATCAGTTAAATTTTGTTTATTGATTCCAATTTCTTATGCCCAGACTTGGTTGTACTTTTTGTACGTTAAGGACAGAAATGCTTGCAACTATCTTTCCTACTCAAGCATTTTGTCTCATTGATAAAGATACTATGATATTTGATGTCTGAAATTAAGTTTTAAATTCTCTAAGCTGCTGGATCTCTTGTTGCGGCATCAGTTCTCATGTGGCCTTGGAACCTGCCGTCACCTGCTTGAAAAGAATCCATTGTGGCTCTGCCCCTGAGCCCAATGGGTTAATTTGCCCAATTCTATCTGTCTATTAGAAATGTAAAATTTGGCAATGTCCAATATGTATAAATTTGACTCTCAGCAATGCAAAAAGCTGCAGCGGGTTAAGTTCTTTGTTTGTCTCCAAGGGGGCGGAGCAAAACATTCTCAGCTTCGTCACTTTACGAAACTTTTTTTTCTGATCGAAAAGAACTATCTATTTTAAACCTTTTCAATCCTTTTGGTATCCTTAGGGTTTAAAACAACAAAATCATGTGTAACATTTTCAACTTCAAAGGAAAGCATCTCCATCAGGAAAGATAGCATTTTAGATTAAACTCCAATTGCTTCCAAATTTTTTAGTATCTTTTGTAAGAGGTTCCTAATCCAAGGATTTTTACAACAAAGATGATTCCAATTCCAGTTCACTGCAATAATATTTAAAAATCAAAACTGCCGATGTTATATGAGTGAGTCCTCTGTCCGGAACTTAAGACTCCTCCAAAACTCGACATGCTAAACTTGAAAGTTCATTGTGGTTGCAAATGAGATTTCCAGTTCTTCAACTTAAACAGGTCGATTAACCTTGACAGTATTAATTCAATTCAGACTTATTAACTTATAATACTTATTAACTACACACAGAACAGAATAGCACGTGCTTATTTTAAAAGATAGGTAAATTACATCATTTTCTTGCTCTTTCTTCAGGCGCCTTTTCAAATGACTGTAATAAAACCAAAAACTAAAGAAAAAGTTATTTAACATTCTTACAACAAAAGACTTAACACTAGGTCCTTACACAAACTTTAATCTTTTTAAACAGACATAATCTTTCCCATATCTCCTTTTCTATCCTTTCTTTCCCTTAAAACAAGATAACAGTCAGTAAAACATGTCTTCAAATTTAGACTGTAAAATAAAACAATAGCAGAGTTTCCAATTAAAACAATGTTCCAAACCCCAAATTAGATTTCTGCCAGACATCTTCAGACCTTCAAGGCTGAAGCGTATCCCTCAGAAAATTGTTCATTGCCTTTTCACAGTTGCAAAACCAACTAAAAATAAAACTTTAACTTAAAATATAATTCAATTTTATATTCCATTCCTGGGTTCACAATCTTAAATCGAAATGAACACACTCAACAATCACTTTGCACACTCATTCAATTCCAAACAACTTAATAGACTCATGCTTTTAACATTAAAGCCAGACAACAAAGAGTTGACAACAGTCAGTTCTACAGAATACAAGCTGTTCGTCCCAGATATTCAATTCATTCGCGGAAGCTTCCGACATTCTCACAGTCGAATCAAAGACACAGTTACTTGTTTTTACTCTAAAACATTCCTATCTTTAAAACACATATTTACCGTGGTGCTTCTGCGTCTCCTTCGAGGGGGCAAACGGACGCGGGTGTCCTTTCTCCAGAGGACATGGTTTACTTGTCCCCGGGGGCAACCCTTCCTTCTTGGAAGCCGTTGAGTCCACTCTTACTTCTACTTTCTCAAAACCTTCTAAATTTACGAGTTCTTTTCTATGAATCAAGTGGCATTAAAACAAAGGAAAACAAACAAGACACAACAAACAAATAGACACAAGGATACGAACAGGCGCAGTTAATGATAAATTCTCAAGGTCAGCTAACCGGCACACCCCTGTCTCTCAGGCCAACACTCTTTCGTTCTCCCTCCGTCCCACAGCCTCTCTCTCTGGGGCCAGATTCCGGCTCGTGTACTCAGGAGCAACGATCACGTGCCTGTCGGGTCAATTTGGTAGTTTAGTTACAGCCCCAGTCGTTCACCGTCCCAGACGGTTGTCCTAACTTCTTTTGTCACACAGCCTCTTTACTCCACCCAGTGGAGGAACAGCTCGTGCAAACTCAAATTAGGATCACCAAATTCCCGGAATTTGGTACTACTACACCGAATTCGCCACATTTTACTGGATTTTCTACTTATCTCCTTTTCAACTTCCCTTCGCGGAATGTTAGATCTTTTCTGATCAAGTTTCAGCCAATTCTTCCTTGACCCCTTTAGTGCCCCTCTCCCAGTTATCTGGCCTTCACGTGGGGCCCAGTCGCCCTCTTAATTCCGGCTCAGGCTGGGTGATTGAGACACGAGGGTCGCAGAAAAGTTGACTTACCCCTGATCCTGTCGATTAGTTTTTTTCACTCGATTCTTTTGGATCCCGTGAACTCAGGGATCCTGCCGACTACGCCAAACTGTTGGAGAAAATCCAGATTGCGCCCAATTGTTGAACAAATTCTCCGGACTCAGACGTTGAGAATCAAACCCTTTATTGCATGATATCATGGGGGATAACACCTTACCTAAATGCGGTTCAGTGCTACTCCCAAAGAGCTACAGATCGCCGTGGACTTATGGAGTATAAAAAAGGTAGAGCTAACAGTTTCACAATTAGATAAGCACCCACAAGACTGCCTATGTAACGGTGCACGATGCAGGGTCTGAGGTCAGCAAAACATCAGTTTCAACAATAACAAGCTAGTTCCTTAATTCAATGCCCACTCCAGACACCATATCTGGCCGTAATGTTTGATTGTGGTTAGCTGCTCTGTCTACAATTTATGACCGTTGGTTGTGGTTAGATTAGCAACAAGCTGTCTCCTGCTTTTCTGCTTCGACAAAGTTAAGTAATAATTAGCAAAGCTCAGAAAATTTCTCCAACAGTTAGGTTTAAATGGGCTGATGATATTTTAGATTTATTTAGATTTCGCGATACAGCACTGAAACAGGCCCTTCGGCCCACAGAGTCTGTGCCGAACATTAACCACCCATTTATTCTAATCCAACACTAATCCCATATTCCTACCACATCCCCACCTGTTCCTATATTCCCCTACCACCTACCTGTACTAGGGGCAATTTAGAATGGCCAATTTACCTATCAACCTGCAAGTCTTTCGGCTGTGGGAGGAAACCGGAGCACCCGGAGGAAACCCACGCAGACACAGGGAGAACTTGCAAACTCCACACAGGCAGAATTGAACGCGGTTCGCTGGAGCTGTGAGGCTGTGGTGCTAACCACTGCGCCACTCTGCCGCCCACAAGTAAAGTTAGGTGGGACAGTAAGCTGTGAGGTGGGCACAAAGAGACTGCAAAGAGAGATTGACAGGTTAAGTGAGTGGGCAAGAAAGTGGCAGCTGGAATATCATGTGCAGAGATGTGAGGTTCTTCACTTTGGCAGGAAGAACAGAAACACAGAACATTTTTCAAATGGTGAGAAACTATTACATGTTGGCATTCAGAGGGATTTGGGTTTCCTTGTACACAAATCACAGTAAGTTAACATGCAGGTACAGCAAATGGAGTGGTGGCCTTTATTGCAAGGGGGTTAGAGTACAATAGTGAGGAAGCCTTGCTGTAATGGTACAGGGTTTGGTGAGCCCACACCTGGAGAGCGACAGAGTGAAGGATAAGGCAAGGAATAAGAAGTCCCAAAGATGCTACACAGGGTGCATTATAAAACAAAATCTGACACCAAACCCACATAAGGAGAGATTAACGCTTGGTCAAAGAGGTCAGTATTAAGGAACGTCTTTAATCAGGATGAGAGGTAGAGAGACGGAGAGGTTTCGGGAAGGAATTCCCCAGTGTTAACAGGCAGTGATATTAATTCCTGATTGCAGGTAGAGATTTGTTAGGAAAGGGTATTAAGGTTTAGGGAGCCGATAGAGCTCGATGTGGAGAAGGAGCAAATCAGCCATGAACTGAGTGAATGGACGGGACAGGCTCTAGGGGCCGAATGGCCTCCTCCTGTCTTCGTAAGTGCTTTATTAATATCCCTGCCGTTGCATTGATGGTTTTCTGTTTCAAAAAAAAATGTGACCAGTTTCGGGTTTCCTCTGGAACCTCCCGCCAGCCTTGGAACGACTCACGGATTCATGCCTCGGGGTGAAATTAAAAATCAAATTACGAGAGCAAAGAAATTGCTGGAAAATAATATTACCAGGTAAAAGCAATGAAATAACAAAGATGTTTTATAAATACATTAAGAGCAAGAGGTTACCTAAGGATAGAGTATGAGGGGTCAAAATGGAATGTGTGTATGGGGGTGGGAGATGTCGCCAGGGTTCTTAATGAATACTTTGTGTCTGTCTTTATAAGAGGGGGAACGATACAGACATTGTCCTTAAAGAGGAGGAGTGTGAAATATTGGATGGGATAAACAGAGTGAGAGGGAAATATTAAGGTGTTTGGCATCTTGCAAAGTGTATAAAACGTCAGGCCTGGATGCATTGGAACCAGTTCAGAGAAGGTTCACTCGGCTGATTCCTGGGATGAAGGGGTTGTCTTATGAGGAATGGTTGAACAGGTTGGGCCTATACTCATTGGACTTTAGAAGAATGAGAGGTGATCTTATTGAAACATACTAAATACTTAAAGGGATAGACAGGTTAGATGCAGGGAAGATGTCTCCTTTGGTTCGGGAGTCTAGAACCAGGGGACACAATTTCAAAATAAGGGGGAAGCCACTTAGGTCAGCAATGGGGAGTAATTTCTTTGCTAAGAGGGTTGTGAATCTTTGGAATTCTCTACCCCAGTGGGCTGTGGAAGTTCAGTCTGGGAAAAAGGCATTGAAGTGGATGATCAGCCACGATAGTATTGATGGGCTGAATGGCCTACTGCTGTTCCGATGTTCCCAAGCCGCTGAAATAGTTTCTCCCAAACTACCCCATCAGTTCCCCTTAATATCTCAACATCGTTGAACAAATCATCTTGATCCTCCTAAATTCCAGGGAAAAAATCCCTGGTTCGTATAATATCAACTCGTAATTTGAACCTTGGAGTCCAGTTATCATTCTGGCAATTCTGCACTAAAATTCAAATGGATACAGACACCCAACCACCCCCAAGTCTCTTTGGACCCCCAGTGTTTCTAGCTTTTCACCATTTATAAAGTACTCCATTCTAGTCTTTTTTGCTGACATTAAAATCTATCGACCACAGTTTTGCCCATGTATTTAAGATATTAATATATCTTTGTAATTTGATGCTTCCAACTACACTGCTCACAATGCTGCCTATTTTTGTGTCTTTGGCAAACTTGGGTATGATGCATTCTACCACATCATCTTAAATCATTAATAAATACAGCAAACTGAGACACACATGGGCTTTGCACTAGTAGGCAGGAGTGAATCATTCCATCCTAGAGGTTTTAATTCCAGATTTATGTTTTTTTAAGAAAAAACAAAATTCAAATTCACAACAGCCCAGTATGGGATTTGAACTCCTGCTTTTTCAATCATCAGCTCAGGCCTTCAAATTCAAACCCATAAAAACAGATTCATTTTCCTACTGCTGTTGTCTTACTGTCTCAGGTTTTGTATATTGTTCCCTTCTCCTCTTTTTCCATGTGTCTGAAGTCTTTGAAGTTGTCAGACATTTGTAAATACTTCATGTGGTGTTCTGTAAATACCTTCAATTCTGTGTATCTGCAAGGGACAAAATTCAAATTATCACCTTCTTGCATCAACCAAAACCTGCAGGTCCATTCAAACACCCCGATTTCCTGTCTCTGCAAAGATAGCTCACACTTCCACAATGCAGGAACATCTGAATGGAAACAGCTTTTGACACATTTCCCAACACGATTGCGAAAACTTTTCAGGATGAAGCTAAATTCAATTTACAGACTGCAAGCCCCAAATAGAATCTTTCAGATATAAAAAGTGACACAAATGCAATCCCAGATCTGTCTGTTCCTGCACCCATTTTAACAAGTACCATTTAGTTTATATCGCTTCTGCTCAGCCTTCCTTCCAAAATGCATCATTTTACATTTCTCAGCATTGAATTTAACCTGCCATGTGTCTGACCATTTCACCACACTGCCGCTATCCTCCTGAAGTCTACTACTATTCCCTTCCCTGTTTATTATATTGCAGATGGCACAATGTTGAAGTTATGTACTGTAAACCCAAGTCCAAGTCATTAATATATATCAAAAAGATCAATGGTCCTAATCCAAACCCCTGGGGAATACCACTGCACCACAATGTACACTGTATGCAGTGAATACCAAAGCAGGGAGGGTGTGCTGAACATTTATAAAGCTCTAATTCGGCCCCAACTGAAGAACTGTGTCCAGTTCTGGTCACCACACTTTATGAAGGAGGTGTGGTCCTTGAGAGGGTGCAGAGATTTACCAGAATGGTTTCAGAGATGGGGGATGTTAGCTACAAAGTTAGGTTGGAAAAGCTGGGTTTGGTCTCCTTAGAACAAAGGAGATTGAGGGGAGATTGAATAGAAGTGTATAAGATTATGTCAGGCAAAGATACCGTCAAGCAGTCTGAAGCAGCCATTCACCACTACTCTCTGTGTTCTGTCCCTTCGCCAATGTTGTATCCACTCTGTTCCTGACCCATTCATTCCACAAGCATTCATTTCGCGAACTCATCAATCATGACACAGCATTACGACTTCCCCATGAAGAAATTGGTCGCAGAGCACAGAAAAACACACACAGACAGGCAATGACCATCTGCAACAAGAGAGAATCCAACCACCTCCCCATGGCATTCAAAGCATTATCCCATCGCTGAATCCCCCAGCATCAACATCCTGGGGAAACATTCACCAGGAACTGAACTGAAGAAATCACATCAATACTGTGGCTACAAGTGACTCACCCCCTGACTCTTCAAAACCTTTCAACCACCTGCAAGACACAAGTCAGGTGTGCGATGGTATCTCTCCACTTGCCTGGATGAGTGCAGCACCTACAATACCCCAGATGCTCGACAACACCTAGGACAAAGCAGCCCACTGACTGGCACCCCATCAACCACTTTAAACTTTGATCTGATCACCCCTTAACCTTGTAAATTGCAGGGATATAGAGTAAAGTTCCATCTACACTGTCCCCTCAAATGCTGCCAAGCTATTCGTTAGCTATTGAGTAAATATCTGTCCTCTCTGTTCTATGAAACACTCCCAAGGCAGGTACAGTGTGGGGTTAGATACAGAGTAAAGCTGCTTCTATATATGCCTCTCTTTCTCCTCCTCCATCCAGATGGAGAGAGTAACTGTGAGAAAAACAGAGATAGATATCGAGAGGCAAGAACAGAGAGAGAGAAGGATAGCAATGGGGAGGAGTACCAGGGAGAAAGAGGAAGAGATTGGGATGGAGAGTGTCGGTCAGTGCTCCTGCGAAGCTGTGTGCAGCATCATTGAAGGTACGATGCTGTGCGAGATTGAGATTAAGAGGGTACAGAGGGAGACAGACAGAAAAGATGAGAGAGATAACAAGGAGAGAGTAGCAGAGGGGAACTAGCAATTGAGTGAGTAAGGGAGAGGGGAAGACGGAGATGGAGAGAGATTACCAGTAAGAGTAGCTCTCCACTTCTCTCACCGTGCCTGTCTCTCCCTTTCTCACTGTTACACACTCTCCTTCTATAATTCTCCCTCTGTCCTGATCGTTCACACTCTATGCCTAATCCTCTGCGTACACAGGATTATATCAAACTATGATTATATTTGACATTTGCCCTTTCGATCTAACCTAACAACGTGACGTCTACAACATTCACTTTGTGTCTGTGAACAGCGGGACCTTTCAGTGAATGTTCACTGATTCCTGAGACTGACAGGATAGGTGGATAAGCTGGTTAGGAAGGGATAAGGGAGACTTTCATTTCCCGACCCGTGGAAATAATCTCTCAGTGTCGACCCTATCCAGTCCCTTTAGAATCTGATATGTTTCAATGAGATCACCTCTCATTCTTCTAAACTCCAGAGAATACAGGTCCTATTTACTCAGCCTCTCATCATAGAACAATGGCAGAGAAGCTAAACAAATACTTTGTGTCTGTCTGCACAGAGGAAAACACTAAAAACCTCCCAGAAATAATGGAGAATCAAGGACCTAGTGTAAATGACGAACTGCAAGATATCAATATGAGTAAAAAACAGTACTTGACAAATGAATGGGTCTTAAAGTAAATAAATCCCCTGGACCTGATGATTTACATCCCAGAGTGTTGAAAGAGGTGGCTGTAGAGATAGTTGATGCATTGCTGGTCATCTTTCAAAATTTGATAGACTCTGGAATGGTTCCTGCAGATTGGAAGGTAGCAAATGTAACCCCACTATTTACAAAATGAGGGAGAGAGAAAATGGGAAACTACGGATCTGTTCATCTAACATAAGTCATAGGGAAAATGCTCGAATCTGAAATAAAGGATGAGATTGCCAGGCACTTGGAAAACAATGGTAGGATTGGGCAGGGCAAACATGGATTTATGAAAGGGAAATCATCTTTATGAAACCTGTTGGAGTTTTTTGAGCATGTAACCAGCGGAATAGATAAGGGGAAACGGCGGATGTGGTAGATTTAGATTTTCAGAAAGCTTTTGTTAAGGTCCCATACAAGAGGTTAGTAAACAAAATTAGAGGACATGGGATTGGGGGAATATACTGGCAGGGAGATAGAGAGAAACAGATAGGGAGAGACAGAGGGTGAGAGAGACAGAGAGGGAAGGAGAGAGAAAGACAGAGAGGGAAGGAGAGAGAGACAAAGAGAGGGGGTGTGAGAGAGAAGGAGAGACCAATGAGAATTAAAGAAGGGAAGTACTGGAGGACTGCTAAAGCTGTACCACTGATTAAAAAGGGAGAAAGGGATAGACTGAGTAACTACAGGCCACTCAGCCTAACTTCTGTGGAGGGCAAATTATTGGGATAAATTCTGATAAACAGTAGTAATGGTCATTTAGAAAGTGAAAATTAAGGTTATTCGTTCTCGATCCTCACAGGTGTCTGCCTGGGTCCCACCTACATCTACATGTCTCCCTCTCCCGATGTTTTTTCTCTCCATACCTGTCTCTTGCATGTTTATGTACACAGCAGTGAAGGATTAAATCAAATTAATATATCTTGCATTCTCCTTTTCAATCTACTCCAAAAATCTCTCTCTCTCCAACCTTGTCCCTCTCCACAGCACTCTCTCTGTCTGCATATCTAACCCTCTCTCCCTCTGTCTCTCTCCTAGTGTCAGAGATAGCAGGAGGGAGAGACGGAGAGAGGAAGACAGAGAGAGAATGTTGAAGGAACTGCACTCTGTTCCTAAGCTGTGCTGAACCTGCTCTGGGAGTGTTTTATGGGCTACATTAATCGGCCGTGTACAGTGCAGTATCAGGCTGTGAAGAAGCATAGCTTGTCAAGTATCAAACCGGGTCGGATAAGGCACAAAAAGGAAGCTTATGTCAGATACTGAGATCTCAATACCACAGAAATCTGAGGGGAGTGTAGAAAATTCAGGGGTGAAAATAAACAGCAAATTAGGGGAGAAAAGAGAGGACTGGAAGAAATATAAGCAAGTAAGAGCAAGGAAACGCCAAATATGCTAAAATCCATAAAAAGCAAGAGAACAACTAAGGATAGATTATTGGACAAACTGGATTCCTCGTCAAAAGATCCAGCAGAGATTCAATGGGCCGAATAGCCTGCAACAGTGCTGTACTATTCTATGATGCCATTGGCCTCCTCCGTTCACTATTATTTACACCAACACACACTTGCTCCGATACATTTTGTGATTAAAACATACCTCGCACCCCGCAAATCCCCTCAGACATTTCACTCTGCTCCCTCCAGACGATATTGGCTACAAGACAGCAAGAAACAAACAGTAAACACGGATTTCAGGAGAGAAATGTTTCACCTGATGTTCTTTTCGGTGGATTCTCTGTCATGGGAGAGGTCATCGCAAGTCTTACAGAAAAAAACAACATCATATCAGTCAGAGAATTTGAGTGAAATAGAGACAAGACAGATGAAACCTTTCTGTTCATAATAAAAAAGTGAAATGGTCGAACAATGTCCTCATGGGAGAGGCCTGGCCTACATTTGACTCCATTCACACAGTTCGATAGATAGAGAAAGAGATAGATAGATCTTCTTCTTCGCGCCTCCTTATCTCGAGAGACAATGGATACGCGCCTGGAGGTGGTCAGTGGTTTGTGAAGCAGCGCCTGGAGTGGCTATAAAGGCCAATTCTGGAGTGACAGTCTCTTCCACAGGTGCTGCAGAGAAATTTGTTTGTCGGGGCTGTTGCACACTTGGCTCTCCCCTTGCGCCTCTTTCTTTTTTCCTGCCAACTACCAAGTCTCTTCGACTCGCCACAATTTAGCCCTGTCTTTATGGCTGCCCGCCAGCTCTGGCGAATGCTGGCAACTGACTCCCACGACCTGTGATCAATGTCACACGATTTCATGTCGCGTTTGCAGACGTCTTTATAGCGGATACATGGACGGCCGGTGTGTCTGATACCAGTGGCGAGCTCGCTGTACAATGTGTCTTTGGGGATCCTGCCATCTTCCATGCAGCTCACATGGCCAAGCCATCTCAAGCACCGCCGACTCAGTAGTGTGTATAAGCTGGGGGTGTTGGCCGCTTCAAGGACTTCTGTGTTGGAGATATAGTCCTGCCACATGATGCCAAGTATTCTCCGGAGGCAGTGAAGATGGAATGAATTGAGACGTCGCTCTTGGTTGGCATACGTTGTCCAGGCCTCGCTGCCATAGAGAAAGGTACTGAGGACACAGGCCTGATGCACTCGGACTTTTGTGTTCCGTGTCAGTGCGCCATTTTCCCACACTCTCTTGGCCAGTCTGGGCATAGCAGTGGAAGCCTTACCCATGCGCTTTTTGATTTCTGCATCTGGAGACAGGTTACTGGTGATAGTTGAGCCTCGGTAGGTGAACTCTTGAACTACTTCCAGTGCGTGGTCGCCAATATTGATGGATGGAGCATTTCTGATGTCTTGCCCCATGATGTTCGTTTTCTTGAGGCTGATGGTTAGGCCAAATTCATTGCAGGCAGCCGCAAACCTGTCGATGAGACTCTGCATATAGATATTCATATAAATAAAGACATATATTTGTCTGGGTTAGAGCTGGAAGACTGAACATTCCCTTCAGTCATGTTGCTAGCTATCAGCAGCTGTGTACAATTTCTAATTGCTCTGGTTTGATGTGGGTAATATTTATGTTTGGAAGGATGGGGCGAGACTTATAAAAATCTCCCAGAGATGAAGTGGGATTGAGGGACTGGAGTAAAGGTCAGTAACAGTGCAATGCACTTTACACGACTGAGTAACAATTCTGTTGGGTTAAAGTTCAATAAATCACACTTGTGTTGCACTGTCACAATTGCTGATAGGTTTTTTTTTCATGATAAGGATTGTTTAGCTTGCAGGATTTTCGATTGTACTTTCCTTAATTTGGCTGATGTATAGAATATAAGGGCAGGGAGGTTATGCTGGAACTGCATAAAACACGAGTTAGACCACAGCTAGAGTATTGAGCACAGTCCTGGTCAGCACATGACAGGAAGGATGTGATCACACAAGAGAGGATACAAGGAGCTATTGACAGACTAGGTGAATGGGCAAAACTGTGGCAGATGGATTTCAATGTGGGCAAGTGTGAGGCTATCCATTTTGGACCAAAAAAGGATAGAGCAGGGTATTTCTAAATGGGAAGAGGTTAAGTACTGTGGATGTCCAACGAGACTTGGGGGTTCAGGTGCATAGATCTTTAAAATGCCACGAGCAAGTGCAGAAAATAATCAAAAAGGCTAATGGAATGCTAGCCTTTATATCTAGAGGATTGGATTATAAAGACAGAGAGGTTATGCTGCAGCTGTACAAAACCCTGGTTAGCCTCCACTTGGAATGCTGTGAGCAGTTCTGGGCACCTCACCTTAGGAAGGATATATTGGCCTTGGCGAGAGTGCAACGTAGGTTTACAAAAATGATACCTGGACTACAGGGGTTAAGTTACGAGGAGAGATTACACAAATTAGGCTTGTTCTCACCAGCATTTAGAAGGTTAAGGGATGTTCCGATCCAAGTCTTCAAGATATTAACAGGAAAAGACAGGCTATATAAAGATAAACTAATTCCACTCTTTGAAGATTCTAAAACTAGGGGACATAGTCTAAAAATTGGGGCCAGACCATTCAGGAGAGATGTTTGGAAGCACTTCTTCATGCAAAGAGTGGTAGAGGTTTAGAACGCTCTCCCAGAAAAGGCAGTTGAAGCTAGAACAGTCGGTTGCTTAACAAAAAATTATCTCAGATTTAAAACTAAGATGATAAGGGATATGGGCCAAAAGACAGGTAGATCGAGTTAGGCTGCGGATCAGCCATGATCTCATTGAATAGTGAGACAGGCTATAGGGGCTGAATGGCCTACTCCTGTTCCTATCTTCCTATGTTCCTATAATCTCTTATTAAAGATATTTCATCTTAATAACTCCGATGAACAGACAGAAATATCCTCCACAAAATATCAAGCAGTTGTATCTTAAAGCTTGTCAGGACAGAAGTGCCTCTCTCAAACACGGCCTATGTTAGGTTTATATGGGCTGATGATATAAAGTTAGGTGGGACAGTAAGCTGTGAGCAGGGCACAAAGAGATGGCAAAGGGAGATTGACAGGTTAAGTGAGTGGGCAACAAAATGGCAGCTGGAATATCATGTGGAGAGATGTGAGAGAGAGTGAGAGAGAGAGAGAGAGAGAGAGAGAGAGAGAGAGAGAGAGAGAGAGAGAGAGAGAGAGAGAGAGAGAGAGAGAGAGAGAGAGAGAGAGAGAGAGAGTCTCTCCCAATCTCTCCTTCTCTCTCTGTCTCTGCCTCTCTCTCTCTCTCTCTCTCTATCCCTCCATCTGTCTTTCCCTCCCTGACACTCCCTCTCTCTCCTTCCATCTCTGCCTCTTTCTCTGTCTCTCCATCTGTCTTTCCCTCTCTGTCTCTCCCTCTCTCTCCTTCTTTCAGTGTCACTCTCTCTCCGTCCTTCCATCCGTCCTTCCCTCCCTGACACTGCCTCTCTCTCCTTCTCTCTCTGTCTCTCTCTCTGCCCCTCCATCTGTCTTTCCCTCCATGTCACACCCTCTATCTCCTTCCATCTCTGCCTCTCTCTCTGTCTTTCCCTCCCGGTCACTCCCTCTCTCTCCTTCCATCTCTGCCCCTCTCCCTCTCTCTCTGTCTCTCCAACTGCCTTTCCCTCTCTGTCTCTCCCAATCTCTCCTTCTCTCTCTGTCTCTGCCTCTCTGTCTGTCTCTCTCTCTGTCCCTCCATCTGTCTTTCCCTCTCTGTCTCACCCTCTCTCTCCTTCTCTCTCTGTCTGTCTCTCTCTCTGCCCCTCCATCTGTCTTTCCCTCCCTGTCACTCCCTCTCTCTCCTTCCAACTCTGCCTCTCTCTCTGTCTCTCCATCTGTCTTTCCCTCTCTGTCTCTCCCTCTCTCTCCTATCACTGTCTCTCTCGCTCTGTCTTTCCATCTGTCTTACCCTCCCTGTCACTCCCTCTCTCTCCTTCCATCTCTGCCCCTCTCTCTCTCTCTGTCTTTCCAACTGCCTTTCCCTGTCTGTCTCTCCCAATCTCTCTTTGGCTCTGCCTCTATCTCTGTCTCTCTCTCTGTCCCTCCATGTCTCTTTCCATCTCTGTCTCAACCTCTCTCTCCTTCTATCTCTGTCTCTCTCTCTGTCTCACCATCTCTCTTTCCCTCCCAGTCACTCCCTCTCTATCTTTCAATCTCTGTCTCTCCCGCTCTCTCCTTCTTTCACTGTCTCTCTCTCTCTGTCTTTCCATCTGTCCTTCCCTCCCTGACACTCTCTCTCTCCTTCTCTCTCTGTCTCTCTCTCTCTTCTTCCATCTGTCTTTCCCTCTTTGTCACACCCTCTCTCTCCTTTCTTCTCTGCCTCTCTCTCTGTCTCTCCATCTGTATTTCCCTCTCTGTCTGTCCCTCTCTCTCCTTCTATCACTGTCTCTCTCTCTCTGTCTTTCCATCTGTCTTTCCCTCCCTGCCACTCCCTCTCTCCTTCCATCACTGCCCCTCTCTCTCTCTCTGTCTCTCCAACTGCCATTCCCTCTCTGTCTCTCTCTCTGTCCCTCCATCTGTCTTTCCATCTCTGTCTCTCCCTCTCTCTCCTTCTATCTCTGTCTCTCTCTCTATCTCTCCATCTCTCTTTCCCTCCCAGTCACTCCCTCTCTCTCTTTCAATCTCTGTCTCTCCCTCTCTCTCCTTCTATCACTGTCTCTCTCTCTCTGTCTTTTCATCTGTCTTTCCCTCTCTGTCACTCCCTTCCTCTCCTTCCATCTCTGCCTATCTCTCTCTCTGTCTCTCCAACCGCCTTTACCTCTCTGTCTCTCCCAATCTCTCCTTCTCTCTCTGTCTCTGCCTCTCTCTCTGTCTCTCTCTATCCCTCCATCTCTCTTTCCCTCCCTGGCAATCCCTCTCTCTCCTTCCATCTCTGCCTCTTTCTCTGTCTCTCCATCTGTCTGTCCCTCTCTGTGTCTCCCTCTCTCTCCTTCTATCACTGTCTCTCTCTCTCTGTCTTTCCATCGGTCGTTCCCTCGCCGTCTCTACCTCTCTCTCCTTCTATCTCTGTCTCTCTCCTCTATCTCTCCATCTGTCTTTCCCTCTATGTCTCTCCTTTGCTCTCCTTCGATCTCCTCTCTCTCTCTCTATCTTTCCATCTGTCTTTCCCACCCAGTCACTCCCTCTCTCTCCTTCCATCTCTGCCGCTCTCTCTCTCTCTGTCTTTCCAACTGCCTTTCCCTGTCTGTCTCTCCCAATCTCTCTTTGGCTCTGCCTCTCTCTCTGTCTCTCTCTCTGTCCCTCCATGTCTCTTTCCATCTCTGTCTCTCCCTCTCTCTCCTTCTATCTCTGTCTCTCTCTCTCTGTCTCACCATCTCTCTTTCCCTCCAGGTCACTCCCTCTCTCCCTTTCAATCTCTGTCTCTCCCTCTCTCTCTCTCTTTCACTGTCTCTCTCTCTCTGTCTTTCCATCTGTCCTTCCCTCCCTGACACTCTCTCTCTCTCCTTCTCTCTCTGTCTCTCTCTCTCTTCTTCCATCTGTCTTTCCCTCTTTGTCACACCCTCTCTCTCCTTTCTTCTCTGCCTCTCTCTCTGTCTCTCCATCTGTATTTCCCTCTCTGTCTGTCCCTCTCTCTCCTTCTATCACTGTCTCTCTCTCTCTGTCTTTCCATCTGTCTTTCCCTCCCTGTCTCTCTCTCTGTCCCTCCATCTGTCTTTCCATCTATGTCTCTCCCTCTCTCTCCTTCTATCTCTGTCTCTCTCTCTATCTCTCCATCTCTCTTTCCCTCCCAGTCACTCCCTCTCTCTCTTTCAATCTCTGTCTCTCCCTCTCTCTCCTTCTATCACTGTCTCTCTCTCTCTCTCTGTCTCTCCAACCGCCTTTACCTCTCTGTCTCTCCCAATCTCTCCTTCTCTCTCTGTCTCTGCCTCTCTCTCTGTGTCTCTCTATCCCTCCATCTCTCTTTCCCTCCCTGGCACTCCCTCTCTCTCCTTCCATCTCTGCCTCTTTCTCTGTCTCTCCATCTGTCTTTCCCTCTCTGTGTCTCCCTCTCTCTCCTTCTATCTCTGTCTCTCTCCTCTATCTCTCCATCTGTCTTTCCCTCTATGTCTCTCCCTCGCTCTCCTTCGATCTCCTCTCTCTCTCTCTATCTTTCCATCTGTCTTTCCCACCCAGTCACTCCCTCTCTCCTTCCATCTCTGCCCTTCACTCTCTCTCTGTCTCTCCAACTGCCTTTCCCTCTCTGTCTGTCCCAATCTCTCCTTCTCTCTCTGTCTCTGTCTCTCTCTCTGTCCCTCCATCTGTCTTTCCCTCTATGTCACTCCCTCTCTCTCCTTCCATCTCTGCCTCTCTCTCTGTCTCTCCATCTGTCTTTCCCTCTCTGTCTCTCTCTCTCTCTCCTTCTATCTCTGTCTCTCTCTCTCTCTATCTCTCCATCTCCCTTTCCCTCCCAGTCTCTCCCTCTCTCTCCTTCAATCTCTCTCTCTCCCCCTCTCTCCTTCTGTTACTGTCTCTCCATCTGTCTGTCACTCTCTGTCTCTCCATCTGTCTTTCCCTCTATGTCACTCCCTCTCTCTCCTTCTATCTCTGTCTTTCTCTCTGTCTCTCCATCTGTCTTTCCCTCCCCATCACTCCCTCTCTCTACTTCCATCTGTGCCTCTCTCTCTGTCCCTCCATCTGTCTTCCCACCCCCACCCCATCACTCCATCTCTCTCCTATCTCTGTCTCTCTCTCTCTATCCCACCATCTGTCCTTCCCTCCCTGTCACTCCATTTCTCTCCCTGTCTCTCTCTCTCTATCCCTCCATCTGTGTTGAAGAAAATCCAGGTTGTGCCCAATTGTTGAACAAATTCTCCGGACTCAGACGTTGAGAATCAAACCCTGTATTGTATGATATCATGGGGGAGCACACCTTACCTAAATGCGGTCCTGCCCTACTCCCAAAGAGCTGCAGATCGCCGCGGACTTATATAGTATAAAAAAGGCAGAGCTATCAGTTTCACAATTAGTTAAGCACCCACAAGACTGCCTACATCACGGTCAGCGAAACATCAGTTTCAACAATAACAAGCTAGTTCCTTAATTCAATGCCCACTCCAGACACCATATCTGGCCGTAATGTCTGATTGTGGTTAGCTGCTCTGTCTACAATTTATGACCGTTGGTTGTGGTTAGATTAGCCACAAGCTGTGTCCTGCTTTTCTGCTTCTACAAAGTTAAGTAATAATTAGTAAAGCTCAGAAAATTTCTCCAACAATCCCTCCTTTTATCATACCATGATAACACAATATCATCGTATGTGGAGAGGAGAGGTATTTAAAGTAGTCATTGCAGCATAATATCTTTCCTACCATCGCGCTGTACCAGCCGCAAGGCCAAGCTCGCAATACATGATTGATTAATCTCAGCGTAAATGTTCCCATAATCTCTGTTCTTACAATTGTAAAATTCTGTTCTCACAGTTCCCTCTTGACTCTTCTACAGCCCTTTTCAGAATCCTTCCCTTGATCCCACCTAGGTGCCTTTAATGGTCTCTATTGTCTAGAAACAGCCTTCAACACCCAGAGGGGTCGCACTCAATACGTCGCCTGCTTATATCACAAGGGGGCAGCGGAAACTCTGTGAAGGCATAAGTTTTGCAGGGGCTTCAATCACTTGTTTACAACATAAAAGGTGGTACACTTGTACATTTACCATCTCATTTAAACATCATTGTTACATAATCGATTGTACAAACATAATACAATTTCATTAAGTACATTGATCATTCATTTGCTCACTTGAAGAATATATGAAAAGGTTATCCAATTACCCTTTTATGGCATAACTTAATGTCCCTCCTTTGACAGAGCAAGTTCGAACACTAATTGCTTTTCGGGTAGCTGTTCAACCTGTGTTCATACATCCTCTTGCATTGCCTAATTAATTTCTTAAGTTGCCAAATTAAGTATGTCACATCTAACACCATGATACCCAAAACCACTATAAGGACATGGGAGATAATTCTAAACCAGGGGTGTACCTGCACATCTGACCCCCAGTTCCATAAGTCCTCCTGCCAGGTCGAATCATTTATCTTGTCAATCTCATCTTGTAGCATCTTCGACTGTTGTTCCAGCTTGCAATGGCTTCCAGCTGCTGTCTCTCTGTACCCAAGCGTGTGAGCAATGGCTGAATAGTATATTCATAGTCCCGGAGGTAATTTGTCAAATCCTCCTTAATACTTTCTGTCACAGTTATTGTTTCTGTCTTTTGCTCATGTATCTGTACCAACTCCATTTTCCCACTCGGGTTGGTATTTGTGGGTTGAACCAAAATGTACTGTTGCTCACCGGACAAGTCCGTTTATGTCCATACTGGTACTCCTTCGCTGTGGTGGTTAAGCGATATCTCCCCTTTCCCATATAGGCCACATGGGTTAGTCCTGACAATGCTTTCCTATTTTCCATGGTGCAGTTTACAGTGGCATTAAATCCACATTTTGATTCTGCCGTTTTATATATAGGATGAGGACATACCATCACCTGGTTTTCCTGACTACACTCAGACAATGGACAATGTTGTTCCAATTACCTCTTTTCCAATTTCCACAACATATGGTAAAATATCATTGTATTTTAATAATCTTTTCCCCTTATCACTCCTATATTTTCTACTTCATGTAATTGTATCCCTAAATTATCTCTCAGAATTACAGGTATTCCCAACACTACTCCAATACTCATAGATCCTGTATTTACACATTCCTGACCTTTCCATACCTTAAGTTTTCTGAGTTGGCACCTGATAATTTTATCATTTGTGTGACTAGCTAAGTCCTCCAACTGGGTGTAATTGATCCAAACTGGTACCTGTCCGGCATTAATTTGCTTCCAATTTTCCTTCGTTTGTTCGAACATCCACGGACCATATGTACTACAAACACTTTCATTATTTGAAATGTCGTGGACCTCCTTTACCTTTTCTATGATATCATTAATAATATGACCATGACCTTCCCGTACTCTCACAAGTCCTGTCACTTGTTTTTTTTTGACAGATCCTGTCCTACTTTAGCTACACCACTTCTGTGCCTTTTGTTCCTTTTTTAATATCCTTTACTAGCTGACTGAGAGTTCTAACCTTCTGGTCCACATTTTCCAAATCTATAGTATTGGCAATTGAAGTTCCTGTATTAAGGACTGTGGCTGCGTCATTCACTAAATTGCGTTTATGGCTCTTTCCCTTTATTATTTTCTCATTAACAAATTCCTGTCTCAACAATTGTTACAGTAATACCTTGTACAACTCTCGGGTCTTCTCAGGGCACCAGTCAGGTAGCTGGATATCTGAGAAAATCAGTATTACCGGTACCAACTCAAACTTTATATTATCATATACAATTTTATTAGGTTTTATTATCACATGTCTATTTTCTAGTCCTGTAGTCAAGACCGGGCAAGGGAGACCAGTCACTTGTGGCTGTTGGGTCGTAACCTTCCTCGTCGGTAATTCGGATGTGGGGTTAACCGTGGGGGTGGGTGCTTCTTGTCTGTTTAATCTCACAACCTGAAATAGGAACTGTCCTTTTTTTTAAATCTTACAGCTTTAATCTCTTGCGCTAGGGGAGTTCGAGGATTGTCTGCACTCACTTTTGCTCTGTCTCATGCCTTTCCTGTGTTATTATTATTCCCAAATAAGAAACCTTTTCCTTCATTATCGGTGCCATTTTCAGCTTAACTTTCACTCTAACCTTCTGAAGGAAGGTGGAATATCGATGGATTATTATAAAATCCCTGGGAGAGACACGTCCAGATGTACTGTTGTCCCTTGAACGTAAATGCAAATTTATTTTGACACTCTTGTGCCAACTGTATGGACCAGAACCCATTGCTAATGTCCAACACAGTAAACCACTGATTTGTTATTTTCTAAAACCTTGATTGTCCTCTTAAATATCAGATAGATTTCCTTTTTAGTGCTTTAAAATAACCACTCATATCAGTTAAATTTTGTTTATTGATTCCAATTTCTTATGCCCAGACTTGGTTGTACTTTTTGTACGTTAAGGACAGAAATGCTTGCAACTATCTTTCCTACTCAAGCATTTTGTCTCATTGATAAAGATGCTATGATATTTGATGTCTGAAATTAAGTTTTAAATTCTCCAAGCTGCTGGATCTCTTGTTGCGGCATCAGTTCTCATGTGGCCTTGGAACCTGCCGTCACCTGCTTGAAAAGAATCCATTGTGGCTCTGCCCCTGAGCCCAATGGGTTAATTTGCCCAATTCTATCTGTCTATTAGAAATGTAAAATTTGGCAATGTCCAATATGTATAAATTTGACTCTCAGCAATGCAAAAAGCTGCAGCGGGTTAAGTTCTTTGTTTGTCTCCAAGGGGGCGGAGCAAAACATTCTCAGCTTCGTCACTTTACGAAACTTTTTTTTCTGATCGAAAAGAACTATCTATTTTAAACCTTTTCAATCCTTTTGGTATCCTTAGGGTTTAAAAACAACAAAATCATGTGTAACATTTTCAACTTCAAAGGAAAGCATCTCCATCAGGAAAGATAGCATTTTAGATTAAACTCCAATTGCTTCCAAATTTTTTAGTATCTTTTGTAAGAGGTTCCTAATCCAAGGATTTTTACAACAAAGATGATTCCAATTCCAGTTCACTGCAATAATATTTAAAAATCAAAACTGCCGATGTTATATGAGTGAGTCCTCTGTCCGGAACTTAAGACTCCTCCAAAACTCGACATGCTAAACTTGAAAGTTCATTGTGGTTGCAAATGAGATTTCCAGTTCTTCAACTTAAACAGGTCGATTAACCTTGACAGTATTAATTCAATTCAGACTTATTAACTTATAATACTTATTAACTACACACAGAACAGAATAGCACGTGCTTATTTTAAAAGATAGGTAAATTACATCATTTTCTTGCTCTTTCTTCAGGCGCCTTTTCAAATGACTGTAATAAAACCAAAAACTAAAGAAAAAGTTATTTAACATTCTTACAACAAAAGACTTAACACTAGGTCCTTACACAAACTTTAATCTTTTTAAACAGACAGAATCTTTCCCATATCTCCTTTTCTATCCTTTCTTTCCCTTAAAACAAGATAACAGTCAGTAAAACATGTCTTCAAATTTAGACTGTAAAATAAAACAATAGCAGAGTTTCCAATTAAAACAATGTTCCAAACCCCAAATTAGATTTCTGCCAGACATCTTCAGACCTTCAAGGCTGAAGCGTATCCCTCAGAAAATTGTTCATTGCCTTTTCACAGTTGCAAAACCAACTAAAAATAAAACTTTAACTTAAAATATAATTCAATTTTATATTCCATTCCTGGGTTCACAATCTTAAATCGAAATGAACACACTCAACAATCACTTTGCACACTCATTCAATTCCAAACAACTTAATAGACTCATGCTTTTAACATTAAAGCCAGACAACAAAGAGTTGACAACAGTCAGTTCTACAGAATACAAGCTGTTCGTCCCAGATATTCAATTCATTCGCGGAAGCTTCCGACATTCTCACAGTCGAATCAAAGACACAGTTACTTGTTTTTACTCTAAAACATTCCTATCTTTAAAACACATATTTACCGTGGTGCTTCTGCGTCTCCTTCGAGGGGGCAAACGGACGCGGGTGTCCTTTCTCCAGAGGACATGGTTTACTTGTCCCCGGGGGCAACCCTTCCTTCTTGGAAGCCGTTGAGTCCACTCTTACTTCTACTTTCTCAAAACCTTCTAAATTTACGAGTTCTTTTCTATGAATCAAGTGGCATTAAAACAAAGGAAAACAAACAAGACACAACAAACAAATAGACACAAGGATACGAACAGGCGCAGTTAATGATAAATTCTCAAGGTCAGCTAACCGGCACACCCCTGTCTCTCAGGCCAACACTCTTTCGTTCTCCCTCCGTCCCACAGCCTCTCTCTCTGGGGCCAGATTCCGGCTCGTGTACTCAGGAGCAACGATCACGTGCCTGTCGGGTCAATTTGGTAGTTTAGTTACAGCCCCAGTCGTTCACCGTCCCAGACGGTTGTCCTAACTTCTTTTGTCACACAGCCTCTTTACTCCACCCAGTGGAGGAACAGCTCGTGCAAACTCAAATTAGGATCACCAAATTCCCGGAATTTGGTACTACTACACCGAATTCGCCACATTTTACTGGATTTTCTACTTATCTCCTTTTCAACTTCCCTTCGCGGAATGTTAGATCTTTTCTGATCAAGTTTCAGCCAATTCTTCCTTGACCCCTTTAGTGCCCCTCTCCCAGTTATCTGGCCTTCACGTGGGGCCCAGTCGCCCTCTTAATTCCGGCTCAGGCTGGGTGATTGAGACACGAGGGTCGCAGAAAAGTTGACTTACCCCTGATCCTGTCGATTAGTTTTTTTCACTCGATTCTTTTGGATCCCGTGAACTCAGGGATCCTGCCGACTACGCCAAACTGTTGGAGAAAATCCAGATTGCGCCCAATTGTTGAACAAATTCTCCGGACTCAGACGTTGAGAATCAAACCCTTTATTGCATGATATCATGGGGGATAACACCTTACCTAAATGCGGTTCAGTGCTACTCCCAAAGAGCTACAGATCGCCGTGGACTTATGGAGTATAAAAAAGGTAGAGCTAACAGTTTCACAATTAGATAAGCACCCACAAGACTGCCTATGTAACGGTGCACGATGCAGGGTCTGAGGTCAGCAAAACATCAGTTTCAACAATAACAAGCTAGTTCCTTAATTCAATGCCCACTCCAGACACCATATCTGGCCGTAATGTCTGATTGTGGTTAGCTGCTCTGTCTACAATTTATGACCGTTGGTTGTGGTTAGATTAGCAACAAGCTGTCTCCTGCTTTTCTGCTTCGACAAAGTTAAGTAATAATTAGCAAAGCTCAGAAAATTTCTCCAACAGTTAGGTTTAAATGGGCTGATGATATTTTAGATTTATTTAGATTTCGCGATACAGCACTGAAACAGGCCCTTCGGCCCACAGAGTCTGTGCCGAACATTAACCACCCATTTATTCTAATCCAACACTAATCCCATATTCCTACCACATCCCCACCTGTTCCTATATTCCCCTACCACCTACCTGTACTAGGGGCAATTTAGAATGGCCAATTTACCTATCAACCTGCAAGTCTTTCGGCTGTGGGAGGAAACCGGAGCACCCGGAGGAAACCCACGCAGACACAGGGAGAACTTGCAAACTCCACACAGGCAGAATTGAACGCGGTTCGCTGGAGCTGTGAGGCTGTGGTGCTAACCACTGCGCCACTCTGCCGCCCACAAGTAAAGTTAGGTGGGACAGTAAGCTGTGAGGTGGGCACAAAGAGACTGCAAAGAGAGATTGACAGGTTAAGTGAGTGGGCAAGAAAGTGGCAGCTGGAATATCATGTGCAGAGATGTGAGGTTCTTCACTTTGGCAGGAAGAACAGAAACACAGAACATTTTTCAAATGGTGAGAAACTATTACATGTTGGCATTCAGAGGGATTTGGGTTTCCTTGTACACAAATCACAGTAAGTTAACATGCAGGTACAGCAAATGGAGTGGTGGCCTTTATTGCAAGGGGGTTAGAGTACAATAGTGAGGAAGCCTTGCTGTAATGGTACAGGGTTTGGTGAGCCCACACCTGGAGAGCGACAGAGTGAAGGATAAGGCAAGGAATAAGAAGTCCCAAAGATGCTACACAGGGTGCATTATAAAACAAAATCTGACACCAAACCCACATAAGGAGAGATTAACGCTTGGTCAAAGAGGTCAGTATTAAGGAACGTCTTTAATCAGGATGAGAGGTAGAGAGACGGAGAGGTTTCGGGAAGGAATTCCCCAGTGTTAACAGGCAGTGATATTAATTCCTGATTGCAGGTAGAGATTTGTTAGGAAAGGGTATTAAGGTTTAGGGAGCCGATAGAGCTCGATGTGGAGAAGGAGCAAATCAGCCATGAACTGAGTGAATGGACGGGACAGGCTCTAGGGGCCGAATGGCCTCCTCCTGTCTTCGTAAGTGCTTTATTAATATCCCTGCCGTTGCATTGATGGTTTTCTGTTTCAAAAAAAATGTGACCAGTTTCGGGTTTCCTCTGGAACCTCCCGCCAGCCTTGGAACGACTCACGGATTCATGCCTCGGGGTGAAATTAAAAATCAAATTACGAGAGCAAAGAAATTGCTGGAAAATAATATTACCAGGTAAAAGCAATGAAATAACAAAGATGTTTTATAAATACATTAAGAGCAAGAGGTTAACTAAGGATAGAGTATGAGGGGTCAAAATGGAATGTGTGTATGGGGGTGGGAGATGTCGCCAGGGTTCTTAATGAATACTTTGTGTCTGTCTTTATAAGAGGGGGAACGATACAGACATTGTCGTTAAAGAGGAGGAGTGTGAAATATTGGATGGGATAAACAGAGTGAGAGGGAAATATTAAGGTGTTTGGCATCTTGCAAAGTGTATAAAACGTCAGGCCTGGATGCATTGGAACCAGTTCAGAGAAGGTTCACTCGGCTGATTCCTGGGATGAAGGGGTTGTCTTATGAGGAATGGTTGAACAGGTTGGGCCTATACTCATTGGACTTTAGAAGAATGAGAGGTGATCTTATTGAAACATACTAAATACTTAAAGGGATAGACAGGTTAGATGCAGGGAAGATGTCTCCTTTGGTTCGGGAGTCTAGAACCAGGGGACACAATTTCAAAATAAGGGGGAAGCCACTTAGGTCAGAGATGGGGAGTAATTTCTTTGCTAAGAGGGTTGTGAATCTTTTCCCCTTAATATCTCAACATCGTTGAACAAATCATCTTGATCCTCCTAAATTCCAGGGAAAAAATCCCTGGTTCGTATAATATCAACTCGTAATTTGAACCTTGGAGTCCAGTTATCATTCTGGCAATTCTGCACTAAAATTCAAATGGATACAGACACCCAACCACCCCCAAGTCTCTTTGGACCCCCAGTGTTTCTAGCTTTTCACCATTTATAAAGTACTCCATTCTAGTCTTTTTTGCTGACATTAAAATCTATCGACCACAGTTTTGCCCATTTATTTAAGATATTAATATATCTTTGTAATTTGATGCTTCCAACTACACTGCTCACAATGCTGCCTATTTTTGTGTCTTTGGCAAACTTGGGTATGATGCATTCTGCCACATCATCTTAAATCATTAATAAATACAGCAAACTGAGACACACATGGGCTTTGCACTAGTAGGCAGGAGTGAATCATTCCATCCTAGAGGTTTTAATTCCAGATTTATGTTTTTTTAAGAAAAAACAAAATTCAAATTCACAACAGCCCAGTATGGGATTTGAACTCCTGCTTTTTCAATCATCAGCTCAGGCCTTCAAATTCAAACCCATAAAAACAGATTCATTTTCCTACTGCTGTTGTCTTACTGTCTCAGGTTTTGTATATTGTTCCCTTCTCCTCTTTTTCCATGTGTCTGAAGTCTTTGAAGTTGTCAGACATTTGTAAATACTTCATGTGGTGTTCTGTAAATACCTTCAATTCTGTGGATCTGCAAGGGACAAAATTCAAATTATCACCTTCTTGCATCAACCAAAACCTGCAGGTCCATTCAAACACCCCGATTTCCTGTCTCTGCAAAGATAGCTCACACTTCCACAATGCAGGAACGTCTGAATGGAAACAGCTTTTGACACATTTCCCAACACGATTGCGAAAACTTTTCAGGATGAAGCTAAATTCAATTTACAGACTGCAAGCCCCAAATAGAATCTTTCAGATATAAAAAGTGACACAAATGCAATCCCAGATCTGTCTGTTCCTGCACCCATTTTAACAAGTACCATTTAGTTTATATCGCTTCTGCTCAGCCTTCCTTCCAAAATGCATCATTTTACATTTCTCAGCATTGAATTAAACCTGCCATGTGTCTGACCATTTCACCACACTGCCGCTATCCTCCTGAAGTCTACTACTATTCCCTTCCCTGTTTATTATATTGCAGATGGCACAATGTTGAAGTTATGTACTGTAAACCCAAGTCCAAGTCATTAATATATATCAAAAAGATCAATGGTCCTAATCCAAACCCCTGGGGAATACCACTGCACCACAATGTACACTGTATGCAGTGAATACAAAAGCAGGGAGGGTGTGCTGAACATTTATAAAGCTCTAATTCGGCCCCAACTGAAGAACTGTGTCCAGTTCTGGTCACCACACTTTATGAAGGAGGTGTGGTCCTTGAGAGGGTGCAGAGATTTACCAGAATGGTTTCAGAGATGGGGGATGTTAGCTACAAAGTTAGGTTGGAAAAGCTGGGTTTGGTCTCCTTAGAACAAAGGAGATTGAGGGGAGATTGAATAGAAGTGTATAAGATTATGTCAGGCAAAGATACCGTCAAGCAGTCTGAAGCAGCCATTCACCACTACTCTCTGTGTTCTGTCCCTTCGCCAATGTTGTATCCACTCTGTTCCTGACCCATTCATTCCACAAGCATTCATTTCGCGAACTCATCAATCATGACACAGCATTACGACTTCCCCATGAAGAAATTGGTCCCAGAGCACAGAAAAACACACACAGACAGGCAATGACCATCTGCAACAAGAGAGAATCCAACCACCTCCCCATGGCATTCAAAGCATTATCCCATCGCTGAATCCCCCAGCATCAACATCCTGGGGAAACATTCACCAGGAACTGAACTGAAGAAATCACATCAATACTGTGGCTACAAGTGACTCACCCTCTGACTCTTCAAAACCTTTCAACCACCTGCAAGACACAAGTCAGGTGTGCGATGGTATCTCTCCACTTGCCTGGATGAGTGCAGCACCTACAATACCCCAGATGCTCGACAACACCTAGGACAAAGCAGCCCACTGACTGGCACCCCATCAACCACTTTAAACTTTGATCTGATCACCCCTTAACCTTGTAAATTGCAGGGATATAGAGTAAAGTTCCATCTACACTGTCCCCTCAAATGCTGCCAAGCTATTCGTTAGCTATTGAGTAAATATCTGTCCTCTCTGTTCTATGAAACACTCCCAAGGCAGGTACAGTGTGGGGTTAGATACAGAGTAAAGCTGCTTCTATATATGCCTCTCTTTCTCCTCCTCCATCCAGATGGAGAGAGTAACTGTGAGAAAAACAGAGATAGATATCGAGAGGCAAGAACAGAGAGAGAGAAGGATAGCAATGGGGAGGAGTACCAGGGAGAAAGAGGAAGAGATTGGGATGGAGAGTGTCGGTCAGTGCTCCTGCGAAGCTGTGTGCAGCATCATTGAAGGTACGATGCTGTGCGAGATTGAGATTAAGAGGGTACAGAGGGAGACAGACAGAAAAGATGAGAGAGATAACAAGGAGAGAGTAGCAGAGGGGAACTAGCAATTGAGTGAGTAAGGGAGAGGGGAAGACGGAGATGGAGAGAGATTACCAGTAAGAGTAGCTCTCCACTTCTCTCACCGTGCCTGTCTCTCCCTTTCTCACTGTTACACACTCTCCTTCTATAATTCTCCCTCTGTCCTGATCGTTCACACTCTATGCCTAATCCTCTGCGTACACAGGATTATATCAAACTATGATTATATTTGACATTTGCCCTTTCGATCTAACCTAACAACGTGACGTCTACAACATTCACTTTGTGTCTGTGAACAGCGGGACCTTTCAGTGAATGTTCACTGATTCCTGAGACTGACAGGATAGGTGGATAAGCTTGTTAGGAAGGGATAAGGGAGACTTTCATTTCCCGACCAGTGGAAATAATCTCTCAGTGTCGACCCTATCCAGTCCCTTTAGAATCTGATATGTTTCAATGAGATCACCTCTCATTCTTCTAAACTCCAGAGAATACAGGTCCTATTTACTCAGCCTCTCATCATAGAACAATGGCAGAGAAGCTAAACAATTACTTTGTGTCTGTCTGCACAGAGGAAAACACTAAAAACCTCCCAGAAATAATGGAGAATCAAGGACCTAGTGTAAATGACGAACTGCAAGATATCAATATGAGTAAAAAACAGTACTTGACAAATGAATGGGTCTTAAAGTAAATAAATCCCCTGGACCTGATGATTTACATCCCAGAGTGTTGAAAGAGGTGGCTGTAGAGATAGTTGATGCATTGCTGGTCATCTTTCAAAATTTGATAGACTCTGGAATGGTTCCTGCAGATTGGAAGGTAGCAAATGTAACCCCACTATTTACAAAATGAGGGAGAGAGAAAATGGGAAACTACGGATCTGTTCATCTAACATAAGTCATAGGGAAAATGCTCGAATCTGAAATAAAGGATGAGATTGCCAGGCACTTGGAAAACAATGGTAGGATTGGGCAGGGCAAACATGGATTTATGAAAGGGAAATCATCTTTATGAAACCTGTTGGAGTTTTTTGAGCATGTAACCAGCGGAATAGATAAGGGGAAACGGCGGATGTGGTAGATTTAGATTTTCAGAAAGCTTTTGTTAAGGTCCCATACAAGAGGTTAGTAAACAAAATTAGAGGACATGGGATTGGGGGAATATACTGGCAGGGAGATAGAGAGAAACAGATAGGGAGAGACAGAGGGTGAGAGAGACAGAGAGGGAAGGAGAGAGAAAGACAGAGAGGGAAGGAGAGAGAGACAAAGAGAGGGGGTGTGAGAGAGAAGGAGAGACCAATGAGAATTAAAGAAGGGAAGTACTGGAGGACTGCTAAAGCTGTACCACTGATTAAAAAGGGAGAAAGGGATAGACTGAGTAACTACAGGCCACTCAGCCTAACTTCTGTGGAGGGCAAATTATTGGGATAAATTCTGATAAACAGTAGTAATGGTCATTTAGAAAGTGAAAATTAAGGTTATTCGTTCTCGATCCTCACAGGTGTCTGCCTGGGTCCCACCTACATCTACATGTCTCCCTCTCCCGATGTTTTTTCTCTCCATACCTGTCTCTTACATGTTTATGTACACAGCAGTGAAGGATTAAATCAAATTAATATATCTTGCATTCTCCTTTTCAATCTACTCCAAAAATCTCTCTCTCTCCAACCTTGTCCCTCTCCACAGCACTCTCTCTGTCTGCATATCTAACCCTCTCTCCCTCTGTCTCTCTCCTAGTGTCAGAGATAGCAGGAGGGAGAGACGGAGAGAGGAAGACAGAGAGAGAATGTTGAAGGAACTGCACTCTGTTCCTAAGCTGTGCTGAACCTGCTCTGGGAGTGTTTTATGGGCTACATTAATCGGCCGTGTACAGTCCAGTATCAGGCTGTGAAGAAGCATAGCTTGTCAAGTATCAAACCGGGTCGGATAAGGCACAAAAAGGAAGCTTATGTCAGATACTGAGATCTCAATACCACAGAAATCTGAGGGGAGTGCAGAAAATTCAGGGGTGAAAATAAACAGCAAATTAGGGGAGAAAAGAGAGGACTGGAAGAAATATAAGCAAGTAAGAGCAAGGAAACCCCAAATATGCTAAAATCCATAAAAAAGCAAGAGAACAACTAAGGATAGATTATTGGACAAACTGGATTCCTCGTCAAAAGATCCAGCAGAGATTCAATGGGCCGAATAGCCTGCAACAGTGCTGTACTATTCTATGATGCCATTGGCCTCCTCCGTTCACTATTATTTACACCAACACACACTTGCTCCGATACATTTTGTGATTAAAACATACCTCGCACCCCGCAAATCCCCTCAGACATTTCACTTTGCTCCCTCCAGACGATATTGGCTACAAGACAGCAAGAAACAAACAGTAAACACGGATTTCAGGAGAGAAATGTTGCACCTGATGTTCTTTTCGGTGGATTCTCTGTCATGGGAGAGGTCATCGCAAGTCCTACAGAAAAAAACAACATCATATCAGTCAGAGAATTTGAGTGAAATAGAGACAAGACAGATGAAACCTTTCTGTTCATAATAAAAAAGTGAAATGGTCGAACAATGTCCTCATGGGAGAGGCCTGGCCTACATTTGACTCCATTCACACAGTTCGATAGATAGAGAAAGAGATAGATAGATCTTCTTCTTCACGCCTCCTTATCTCGAGAGACAATGGATACGCGCCTGGAGGTGGTCAGTGGTTTGTGAAGCAGCGCCTGGAGTGGCTATAAAGGCCAATTCTGGAGTGACAGTCTCTTCCACAGGTGCTGCAGAGAAATTTGTTTGTCGGGGCTGTTGCACACTTGGCTCTCCCCTTGCGCCTCTTTCTTTTTTCCTGCCAACTACCAAGTCTCTTCGACTCGCCACAATTTAGCCCTGTCTTTATGGCTGCCCGCCAGCTCTGGCGAATGCTGGCAACTGACTCCCACGACCTGTGATCAATGTCACACGATTTCATGTCGCGTTTGCAGACGTCTTTATAGCGGATACATGGACGGCCGGTGTGTCTGATACCAGTGGCGAGCTCGCTGTACAATGTGTCTTTGGGGATCCTGCCATCTTCCATGCAGCTCACATGGCCAAGCCATCTCAAGCACCGCCGACTCAGTAGTGTGTATAAGCTGGGGGTGTTGGCCGCTTCAAGGACTTCTGTGTTGGAGATATAGTCCTGCCACATGATGCCAAGTATTCTCCGGAGGCAGTGAAGATGGAATGAATTGAGACGTCGCTCTTGGTTGGCATACGTTGTCTCTCCCAATCTCTCCTTCTCTCTCTGTCTCTGCCTCTCTCTCTGTCTCTCTCTCTATCCCTCCATCTGTCTTTCCCTCCCTGACACTCCCTCTCTCTCCTTCCATCTCTGCCTCTTTCTCTGTCTCTCCATCTGTCTTTCCCTCTCTGTCTCTCCCTCTCTCTCCTTCTTTCAGTGTCACTCTCTCTCCGTCCTTCCATCCGTCCATCCCTCCCTGACACTGCCTCTCTCTCCTTCTCTCTCTGTCTCTCTCTCTGCCCCTCCATCTGTCTTTCCCTCCATGTCACACCCTCTATCTCCTTCCATCTCTGCCTCTCTCTCTGTCTTTCCCTCCCGGTCACTCCCTCTCTCTCCTTCCATCTCTGCCCCTCTCCCTCTCTCTCTGTCTCTCCAACTGCCTTTCCCTCTCTGTCTCTCCCAATCTCTCCTTCTCTCTCTGTCTCTGCCTCTCTGTCTGTCTCTCTCTCTGTCCCTCCATCTGTCTTTCCCTCTCTGTCTCACCCTCTCTCTCCTTCTCTCTCTGTCTGTCTCTCTCTCTGCCCCTCCATCTGTCTTTCCCTCCCTGTCACTCCCTCTCTCTCCTTCCAACTCTGCCTCTCTCTCTGTCTCTCCATCTGTCTTTCCCTCTCTGTCTCTCCCTCTCTCTCCTATCACTGTCTCTCTCGCTCTGTCTTTCCATCTGTCTTACCCTCCCTGTCACTCCCTCTCTCTCCTTCCATCTCTGCCCCTCTCTCTCTCTCTGTCTTTCCAACTGCCTTTCCCTGTCTGTCTCTCCCAATCTCTCTTTGGCTCTGCCTCTCTCTCTGTCTCTGTCCCTCCATGTCTCTTTCCATCTCTGTCTCTCCCTCTCTCTCCTTCTATCTCTGTCTCTCTCTCTGTCTCACCATCTCTCTTTCCCTCCCAGTCACTCCCTCTCTATCTTTCAATCTCTGTCTCTCCCTCTCTCTCCTTCTTTCACTGTCTCTCTCTCTCTGTCTTTCCATCTGTCCTTCCCTCCCTGACACTCTCTCTCTCTCCTTCTCTCTCTGTCTCTCTCTCTCTTCTTCCATCTGTCTTTCCCTCTTTGTCACACCCTCTCTCTCCTTTCTTCTCTGCCTCTCTCTCTGTCTCTCCATCTGTATTTCCCTCTCTGTCTGTCCCTCTCTCTCCTTCTATCACTGTCTCTCTCTCTCTGTCTTTCCATCTGTCTTTCCCTCCCTGCCACTCCCTCTCTCCTTCCATCTCTGCCCCTCTCTCTCTCTCTGTCTCTCCAACTGCCATTCCCTCTCTGTCTCTCTCTCTCTGTCCCTCCATCTGTCTTTCCATCTCTGTCTCTCCCTCTCTCTCCTTCTATCTCTGTCTCTCTCTCTATCTCTCCATCTCTCTTTCCCTCCCAGTCACTCCCTCTCTCTCTTTCAATCTCTGTCTCTCCCTCTCTCTCCTTCTATCACTGTCTCTCTCTCTCTGTCTTTTCATCTGTCTTTCCCTCTCTGTCACTCCCTTCCTCTCCTTCCATCTCTGCCTATCTCTCTCTCTGTCTCTCCAACCGCCTTTACCTCTCTGTCTCTCCCAATCTCTCCTTCTCTCTCTGTCTCTGCCTCTCTCTCTGTCTCTCTCTATCCCTCCATCTCTCTTTCCCTCCCTGGCACTCCCTCTCTCTCCTTCCATCTCTGCCTCTTTCTCTGTCTCTCCATCTGTCTGTCCCTCTCTGTGTCTCCCTCTCTCTCCTTCTATCACTGTCTCTCTCTCTCTGTCTTTCCATCGGTCGTTCCCTCGCCGTCTCTACCTCTCTCTCCTTCTATCTCTGTCTCTCTCCTCTATCTCTCCATCTGTCTTTCCCTCTATGTCTCTCCCTTGCTCTCCTTCGATCTCCTCTCTCTCTCTCTATCTTTCCATCTGTCTTTCCCACCCAGTCACTCCCTCTCTCTCCTTCCATCTCTGCCGCTCTCTCTCTCTCTGTCTTTCCAACTGCCTTTCCCTGTCTGTCTCTCCCAATCTCTCTTTGGCTCTGCCTCTCTCTCTGTCTCTCTCTCTGTCCCTCCATGTCTCTTTCCATCTCTGTCTCTCCCTCTCTCTCCTTCTATCTCTGTCTCTCTCTCTGTCTCACCATCTCTCTTTCCCTCCCAGTCACTCCCTCTCTATCTTTCAATCTCTGTCTCTCCCTCTCTCTCCTTCTTTCACTGTCTCTCTCTCTCTGTCTTTCCATCTGTCCTTCCCTCCCTGACACACTCTCTCTCTCCTTCTCTCTCTGTCTCTCTCTCTCTTCTTCCATCTGTCTTTCCCTCTTTGTCACACCCTCTCTCTCCTTTCTTCTCTGCCTCTCTCTCTGTCTCTCCATCTGTATTTCCCTCTCTGTCTGTCCCTCTCTCTCCTTCTATCACTGTCTCTCTCTCTCTGTCTTTCCATCTGTCATTCCCTCCCTGCCACTCCCTCTCTCCTTCCATCTCTGCCCCTCTCTCTCTCTCTGTCTCTCCAACTGCCATTCCCTCTCTGTCTCTCTCTCTGTCCCTCCATCTGTCTTTCCATCTCTGTCTCTCCCTCTCTCTCCTTCTATCTCTGTCTCTCTCTCTATCTCTCCATCTCTCTTTCCCTCCCAGTCACTCCCTCTCTCTCTTTCAATCTCTGTCTCTCCCTCTCTCTCCTTCTATCACTGTCTCTCTCTCTCTGTCTTTTCATCTGTCTTTCCCTCTCTGTCACTCCCTTCCTCTCCTTCCATCTCTGCCTATCTCTCTCTCTGTCTCTCCAACCGCCTTTACCTCTCTGTCTCTCCCAATCTCTCCTTCTCTCTCTGTCTCTGCCTCTCTCTCTGTCTCTCTCTATCCCTCCATCTCTCTTTCCCTCCCTGGCACTCCCTCTCTCCTTCCATCTCTGCCCCTCTCTCTCTCTCTGTCTCTCCAACTGCCATTCCCTCTCTGTCTCTCTCTCTGTCCCTCCATCTGTCTTTCCATCTCTGTCTCTCCCTCCCTCTCCTTCTATCTCTGTCTCTCTCTCTCTGTCTTTCAATCTCTGTCTCTCCCTCTCTCTCTCTCTTTCACTGTCTCTCTCTCTCTGTCTTTCCATCTGTCCTTCCCTCCCTGACACACTCTCTCTCTCCTTCTCTTCTGTCTCTCTCTCTCTTCTTCCATCTGTCTTTCCCTCTTTGTCACACCCTCTCTCTCCTTTCTTCTCTGCCTCTCTCTCTGTCCCTCCATCTGTCTTTCCATCTATGTCTCTCCCTCTCTCTCCTTCTATCTCTGTCTCTCTCTCTATCTCTCCATCTCTCTTTCCCTCCCAGTCACTCCCTCTCTCTCTTTCAATCTCTGTCTCTCCCTCTCTCTCCTTCTATCACTGTCTCTCTCTCTCTCTCTGTCTCTCCAACCGCCTTTACCTCTCTGTCTCTCCCAATCTCTCCTTCTCTCTCTGTCTCTGCCTCTCTCTCTCTGTGTCTCTCTATCCCTCCATCTCTCTTTCCCTCCCTGGCACTCCCTCTCTCTCCTTCCATCTCTGCCTCTTTCTCTGTCTCTCCATCTGTCTTTCCCTCTCTGTGTCTCCCTCTCTCTCCTTCTATCTCTGTCTCTCTCCTCTATCTCTCCATCTGTCTTTCCCTCTATGTCTCTCCCTCGCTCTCCTTCGATCTCCTCTCTCTCTCTCTATCTTTCCATCTGTCTTTCCCACCCAGTCACTCCCTCTCTCCTTCCATCTCTGCCCTTCACTCTCTCTCTGTCTCTCCAACTGCCTTTCCCTCTCTGTCTGTCCCAATCTCTCCTTCTCTCTCTGTCTCTGTCTCTCTCTCTGTCCCTCCATCTGTCTTTCCCTCTATGTCACTCCCTCTCTCTCCTTCCATCTCTGCCTCTCTCTCTGTCTCTCCATCTGTCTTTCCCTCTCTGTCTCTCTCTCTCTCCTCCTATCTCTGTCTCTCTCTCTCTATCTCTCCATCTCTCTTTCCCTCCCAGTCTCTCCCTCTCTCTCCTTCAATCTCTCTCTCTCCCCCTCTCTCCTTCTGTTACTGTCTCTCCATCTGTCTGTCACTCTCTGTCTCTCCATCTGTCTTTCCCTCTATGTCACTCCCTCTCTCTCCTTCTATCTCTGTCTTTCTCTCTGTCTCTCCATCTGTCTTTCCCTCCCCATCACTCCCTCTCTCTACTTCCATCTGTGCCTCTCTCTCTGTCCCTCCATCTGTCTTCCCACCCCCACCCCATCACTCCATCTCTCTCCTATCTCTGTCTCTCTCTCTCTATCCCACCATCTGTCCTTCCCTCCCTGTCACTCCATTTCTCTCCCTGTCTCTCTCTCTCTATCCCTCCATCTGTGTTGAAGAAAATCCAGATTGTGCCCAATTGTTGAACAAATTCTCCGGACTCAGACGTTGAGAATCAAACCCTTTATTGTATGATATCATGGGGGAGCACACCTTACCTAAATGCGGTCCTGCCCTACTCCCAAAGAGCTGCAGATCGCCGCGGATTTATATAGTATAAAAAAGGCAGAGCTATCAGTTTCACAATTAGTTAAGCACCCAGAAGACTGCCTACATCACGGTCAGTGAAACATCAGTTTCAACAATAACAAGCTAGTTCCTTAATTCAATGCCCACTCCAGACACCATATCTGGCCGTAATGTCTGATTGTGGTTAGCTGCTCTGTCTACAATTTATGACCGTTGGTTGTGGTTAGATTAGCCACAAGCTGTGTCCTGCTTTTCTGCTTCTATAAAGTTAAGTAATAATTAGTAAAGCTCAGAAAATTTCTCCAACAATCCCTCCTTTTATCATACCATGATAACACAATATCATCGTATGTGGAGAGGAGAGGTATTTAAAGTAGTCATTGCAGCATAATATCTTTCCTACCATCGCGCTGTACCAGCCGCAAGGCCAAGCTCGCAATACATGATTGATTAATCTCAGCGTAAATGTTCCCATAATCTCTGTTCTTACAATTGTAAAATTCTGTTCTCACAGTTCCCTCTTGACTCTTCTACAGCCCTTTTCAGAATCCTTCCCTTGATCCCACCTAGGTGCCTTTAATGGTCTCTATTGTCTAGAAACAGCCTTCAACACCCAGAGGGGTCGCACTCAATACGTCGCCTGCTTATATCACAAGGGGGCAGCGGAAACTCTGTGAAGGCATAAGTTTTGCAGGGGCTTCAATCACTTGTTTACAACATAAAAGGTGGTACACTTGTACATTTACCATCTCATTTAAACATCATTGTTACATAATCGATTGTACAAACATAATACAATTTCATTAAGTACATTGATCATTCATTTGCTCACTTGAAGAATATATGAAAAGGTTATCCAATTACCCTTTTATGGCATAACTT
The DNA here is from genome assembly GCF_036365525.1 of Heterodontus francisci. Classification (NCBI taxonomy): domain Eukaryota; kingdom Metazoa; phylum Chordata; class Chondrichthyes; order Heterodontiformes; family Heterodontidae; genus Heterodontus; species Heterodontus francisci. The sequence goes on from NC_090391.1 coordinate 22,686,723, forward strand.
AATGTCCCTCCTTTGACAGAGCAAGTTCGAACACTAATTGCTTTTCGGGTAGCTGTTCAACCTGTGTTCATACATCCTCTTGCATTGCCTAATTAATTTCTTAAGTTGCCAAATTAAGTATGTCACATCTAACACCATGATACCCAAAACCACTATAAGGACATGGGAGATAATTCTAAACCAGGGGTGTACCTGCACATCTGACCCCCAGTTCCATAAGTCCTCCTGCCAGGTCGAATCATTTATCTTGTCAATCTCATCTTGTAGCATCTTCGACTGTTGTTCCAGCTTGCAATGGCTTCCAGCTGCTGTCTCTCTGTACCCAAGCGTGTGAGCAATGGCTGAATAGTATATTCATAGTCCCGGAGGTAATTTGTCAAATCCTCCTTAATACTTTCTGTCACAGTTATTGTTTCTGTCTTTTGCTCATGTATCTGTACCAACTCCATTTTCCCACTCGGGTTGGTATTTGTGGGTTGAACCAAAATGTACTGTTGCTCACCGGACAAGTCCGTTTATGTCCATACTGGTACTCCTTCGCTGTGGTGGTTAAGCGATATCTCCCCTTTCCCATATAGGCCACATGGGTTAGTCCTGACAATGCTTTCCTATTTTCCATGGTGCAGTTTACAGTGGCATTAAATCCACATTTTGATTCTGCCGTTTTATATATAGGATGAGGACATACCATCACCTGGTTTTCCTGACTACACTCAGACAATGGACAATGTTGTTCCAATTACCTCTTTTCCAATTTCCACAACATATGGTAAAATATCATTGTATTTTAATAATCTTTTCCCCTTATCACTCCTATATTTTCTACTTCATGTTATTGTATCCCTAAATTATCTCTCAGAATTACAGGTATTCCCAACACTACTCCAATACTCATAGATCCTGTATTTACACATTCCTGACCTTTCCATACCTTAAGTTTTCTGAGTTGGCACCTGATAATTTTATCATTTGTGTGACTAGCTAAGTCCTCCAACTGGGTGTAATTGATCCAAACTGGTACCTGTCCGGCATTAATTTGCTTCCAATTTTCCTTCGTTTGTTCGAACATCCACGGACCATATGTACTACAAACACTTTCATTATTTGAAATGTCGTGGACCTCCTTTACCTTTTCTATGATATCATTAATAATATGACCATGACCTTCCCGTACTCTCACAAGTCCTGTCACTTGTTTTTTTTTGACAGATCCTGTCCTACTTTAGCTACACCACTTCTGTGCCATTTGTTCCTTTTTTAATATCCTTTACTAGCTGACTGAGAGTTCTAACCTTCTGGTCCACATTTTCCAAATCTATAGTATTGGCAATTGAAGTTCCTGTATTAAGGACTGTGGCTGCGTCATTCACTAAATTGCGTTTATGGCTCTTTCCCTTTATTATTTTCTCATTACCAAATTCCTGTCTCAACAATTGTTACAGTAATACCTTGTACAACTCTCGGGTCTTCTCAGGGCACCAGTCAGGTAGCTGGATATCTGAGAAAATCAGTATTACCGGTACCAACTCAAACTTTATATTATCATATACAATTTTATTAGGTTTTATTATCACATGTCTATTTTCTAGTCCTGTAGTCAAGACCGGGCAAGGGAGACCAGTCACTTGTGGCTGTTGGGTCGTAACCTTCCTCGTCGGTAATTCGGATGTGGGGTTAACCGTGGGGGTGGGTGCTTCTTGTCTGTTTAATCTCACAACCTGAAATAGGAACTGTCCTTTTTTTTAAATCTTACAGCTTTAATCTCTTGCGCTAGGGGAGTTCGAGGATTGTCTGCACTCACTTTTGCTCTGTCTCATGCCTTTCCTGTGTTATTATTATTCCCAAATAAGAAACCTTTTCCTTCATTATCGGTGCCATTTTCAGCTTAACTTTCACTCTAACCTTCTGAAGGAAGGTGGAATATCGATGGATTATTATAAAATCCCTGGGAGAGACACGTCCAGATGTACTGTTGTCCCTTGAACGTAAATGCAAATTTATTTTGACACTCTTGTGCCAACTGTATGGACCAGAACCCATTGCTAATGTCCAACACAGTAAACCACTGATTTGTTATTTTCTAAAACCTTGATTGTCCTCTTAAATATCAGATAGATTTCCTTTTTAGTGCTTTAAAATAACCACTCATATCAGTTAAATTTTGTTTATTGATTCCAATTTCTTATGCCCAGACTTGGTTGTACTTTTTGTACGTTAAGGACAGAAATGCTTGCAACTATCTTTCCTACTCAAGCATTTTGTCTCATTGATAAAGATGCTATGATATTTGATGTCTGAAATTAAGTTTTAAATTCTCTAAGCTGCTGGATCTCTTGTTGCGGCATCAGTTCTCATGTGGCCTTGGAACCTGCCGTCACCTGCTTGAAAAGAATCCATTGTGGCTCTGCCCCTGAGCCCAATGGGTTAATTTGCCCAATTCTATCTGTCTATTAGAAATGTAAAATTTGGCAATGTCCAATATGTATAAATTTGACTCTCAGCAATGCAAAAAGCTGCAGCGGGTTAAGTTCTTTGTTTGTCTCCAAGGGGGCGGAGCAAAACATTCTCAGCTTCGTCACTTTACGAAACTTTTTTTTCTGATCGAAAAGAACTATTTATTTTAAACCTTTTCAATCCTTTTGGTATCCTTAGGGTTTAAAAACAACAAAATCATGTGTAACATTTTCAACTTCAAAGGAAAGCATCTCCATCAGGAAAGATAGCATTTTAGATTAAACTCCAATTGCTTCCAAATTTTTTAGTATCTTTTGTAAGAGGTTCCTAATCCAAGGATTTTTACAACAAAGATGATTCCAATTCCAGTTCACTGCAATAATATTTAAAAATCAAAACTGCCGATGTTATATGAGTGAGTCCTCTGTCCGGAACTTAAGACTCCTCCAAAACTCGACATGCTAAACTTGAAAGTTCATTGTGGTTGCAAATGAGATTTCCAGTTCTTCAACTTAAACAGGTCGATTAACCTTGACAGTATTAATTCAATTCAGACTTATTAACTTATAATACTTATTAACTACACACAGAACAGAATAGCACGTGCTTATTTTAAAAGATAGGTAAATTACATCATTTTCTTGCTCTTTCTTCAGGCGCCTTTTCAAATGACTGTAATAAAACCAAAAACTAAAGAAAAAGTTATTTAACATTCTTACAACAAAAGACTTAACACTAGGTCCTTACACAAACTTTAATCTTTTTAAACAGACAGAATCTTTCCCATATCTCCTTTTCTATCCTTTATTTCCCTTAAAACAAGATAACAGTCAGTAAAACATGTCTTCAAATTTAGACTGTAAAATAAAACAATAGCAGAGTTTCCAATTAAAACAATGTTCCAAACCCCAAATTAGATTTCTGCCAGACATCTTCAGACCTTCAAGGCTGAAGCGTATCCCTCAGAAAATTGTTCATTGCCTTTTCACAGTTGCAAAACCAACTAAAAATAAAACTTTAACTTAAAATATAATTCAATTTTATATTCCATTCCTGGGTTCACAATCTTAAATCGAAATGAACACACTCAACAATCACTTTGCACACTCATTCAATTCCAAACAACTTAATAGACTCATGCTTTTAACATTAAAGCCAGACAACAAAGAGTTGACAACAGTCAGTTCTACAGAATACAAGCTGTTCGTCCCAGATATTCAATTCATTCGCGGAAGCTTCCGACATTCTCACAGTCGAATCAAAGACACAGTTACTTGTTTTTACTCTAAAACATTCCTATCTTTAAAACACATATTTACCGTGGTGCTTCTGCGTCTCCTTCGAGGGGGCAAACGGACGCGGGTGTCCTTTCTCCAGAGGACATGGTTTACTTGTCCCCGGGGGCAACCCTTCCTTCTTGGAAGCCGTTGAGTCCACTCTTACTTCTACTTTCTCAAAACCTTCTAAATTTACGAGTTCTTTTCTATGAATCAAGTGGCATTAAAACAAAGGAAAACAAACAAGACACAACAAACAAATAGACACAAGGATACGAACAGGCGCAGTTAATGATAAATTCTCAAGGTCAGCTAACCGGCACACCCCTGTCTCTCAGGCCAACACTCTTTCGTTCTCCCTCCGTCCCACAGCCTCTCTCTCTGGGGCCAGATTCCGGCTCGTGTACTCAGGAGCAACGATCACGTGCCTGTCGGGTCAATTTGGTAGTTTAGTTACAGCCCCAGTCGTTCACCGTCCCAGACGGTTGTCCTAACTTCTTTTGTCACACAGCCTCTTTACTCCACCCAGTGGAGGAACAGCTCGTGCAAACTCAAATTAGGATCACCAAATTCCCGGAATTTGGTACTACTACTACACCGAATTCGCCACATTTTACTGGATTTTCTACTTATCTCCTTTTCAACTTCCCTTCGCGGAATGTTAGATCTTTTCTGATCAAGTTTCAGCCAATTCTTCCTTGACCCCTTTAGTGCCCCTCTCCCAGTTATCTGGCCTTCACGTGGGGCCCAGTCGCCCTCTTAATTCCGGCTCAGGCTGGGTGATTGAGACACGAGGGTCGCAGAAAAGTTGACTTACCCCTGATCCTGTCGATTAGTTTTTTTCACTCGATTCTTTTGGATCCCGTGAACTCAGGGATCCTGCCGACTACGCCAAACTGTTGGAGAAAATCCAGATTGCGCCCAATTGTTGAACAAATTCTCCGGACTCAGACGTTGAGAATCAAACCCTTTATTGCATGATATCATGGGGGATAACACCTTACCTAAATGCGGTTCAGTGCTACTCCCAAAGAGCTACAGATCGCCGTGGACTTATGGAGTATAAAAAAGGTAGAGCTAACAGTTTCACAATTAGATAAGCACCCACAAGACTGCCTATGTAACGGTGCACGATGCAGGGTCTGAGGTCAGCAAAACATCAGTTTCAACAATAACAAGCTAGTTCCTTAATTCAATGCCCACTCCAGACACCATATCTGGCCGGAATGTCTGATTGTGGTTAGCTGCTCTGTCTACAATTTATGACCGTTGGTTGTGGTTAGATTAGCTACAAGCTGTCTCCTGCTTTTCTGCTTCGACAAAGTTAAGTAATAATTAGCAAAGCTCAGAAAATTTCTCCAACAGTTAGGTTTAAATGGGCTGATGATATTTTAGATTTATTTAGATTTCGCGATACAGCACTGAAACAGGCCCTTCGGCCCACAGAGTCTGTGCCGAACATTAACCACCCATTTATTCTAATCCAACACTAATCCCATATTCCTACCACATCCCCACCTGTTCCTATATTCCCCTACCACCTACCTGTACTAGGGGCAATTTAGAATGGCCAATTTACCTATCAACCTGCAAGTCTTTCGGCTGTGGGAGGAAACCGGAGCACCCGGAGGAAACCCACGCAGACACAGGGAGAACTTGCAAACTCCACACAGGCAGAATTGAACGCGGTTCGCTGGAGCTGTGAGGCTGTGGTGCTAACCACTGCGCCACTCTGCCGCCCACAAGTAAAGTTAGGTGGGACAGTAAGCTGTGAGGTGGGCACAAAGAGACTGCAAAGAGAGATTGACAGGTTAAGTGAGTGGGCAAGAAAGTGGCAGCTGGAATATCATGTGCAGAGATGTGAGGTTCTTCACTTTGGCAGGAAGAAGAGAAACACAGAACATTTTTCAAATGGTGAGAAACTATTACATGTTGGCATTCAGAGGGATTTGGGTTTCCTTGTACACAAATCACAGTAAGTTAACATGCAGGTACAGCAAATGGAGTGGTGGCCTTTATTGCAAGGGGGTTAGAGTACAATAGTGAGGAAGCCTTGCTGTAATGGTACAGGGTTTGGTGAGCCCACACCTGGAGAGCGACAGAGTGAAGGATAAGGCAAGGAATAAGAAGTCCCAAAGATGCTACACAGGGTGCATTATAAAACAAAATCTGACACCAAACCCACATAAGGAGAGATTAACGCTTGGTCAAAGAGGTCAGTATTAAGGAACGTCTTTAATCAGGATGAGAGGTAGAGAGACGGAGAGGTTTCGGGAAGGAATTCCCCAGTGTTAACAGGCAGTGATATTAATTCCTGATTGCAGGTAGAGATTTGTTAGGAAAGGGTATTAAGGTTTAGGGAGCCGATAGAGCTCGATGTGGAGAAGGAGCAAATCAGCCATGAACTGAGTGAATGGACGGGACAGGCTCTAGGGGCCGAATGGCCTCCTCCTGTCTTCGTAAGTGCTTTATTAATATCCCTGCCGTTGCATTGATGGTTTTCTGTTTCAAAAAAAAATGTGACCAGTTTCGGGTTTCCTCTGGAACCTCCCGCCAGCCTTGGAACGACTCACGGATTCATGCCTCGGGGTGAAATTAAAAATCAAATTACGAGAGCAAAGAAATTGCTGGAAAATAATATTACCAGGTAAAAGCAATGAAATAACAAAGATGTTTTATAAATACATTAAGAGCAAGAGGTTAACTAAGGATAGAGTATGAGGGGTCAAAATGGAATGTGTGTATGGGGGTGGGAGATGTCGCCAGGGTTCTTAATGAATACTTTGTGTCTGTCTTTATAAGAGGGGGAACGATACAGAAATTGTCGTTAAAGAGGAGGAGTGTGAAATATTGGATGGGATAAACAGAGTGAGAGGGAAATATTAAGGTGTTTGGCATCTTGCAAAGTGTATAAAACGTCAGGCCTGGATGCATTGGAACCAGTTCAGAGAAGGTTCACTCGGCTGATTCCTGGGATGAAGGGGTTGTCTTATGAGGAATGGTTGAACAGGTTGGGCCTATACTCATTGGACTTTAGAAGAATGAGAGGTGATCTTATTGAAACATACTAAATACTTAAAGGGATAGACAGGTTAGATGCAGGGAAGATGTCTCCTTTGGTTCGGGAGTCTAGAACCAGGGGACACAATTTCAAAATAAGGGGGAAGCCACTTAGGTCAGAGATGGGGAGTAATTTCTTTGCTAAGAGGGTTGTGAATCTTTGGAATTCTCTACCCCAGTGGGCTGTGGAAGTTCAGTCTGGGAAAAAGGCATTGAAGTGGATGATCAGCCACGATAGTATTGATGGGCTGAATGGCCTACTGCTGTTCCGATGTTCCCAAGCCGCTGAAATAGTTTCTCCCAAACTACCCCATCAGTTCCCCTTAATATCTCAACATCGTTGAACAAATCATCTTGATCCTCCTAAATTCCAGGGAAAACATCCCTGGTTCGTATAATATCAACTCGTAATTTGAACCTTGGAGTCCAGTTATCATTCTGGCAATTCTGCACTAAAATTCAAATGGATACAGACACCCAACCACCCCCAAGTCTCTTTGGACCCCCAGTGTTTCTAGCTTTTCACCATTTATAAAGTACTCCATTCTAGTCTTTTTTGCTGACATTAAAATCTATCGACCACAGTTTTGCCCATTTATTTAAGATATTAATATATCTTTGTAATTTGATGCTTCCAACTACACTGCTCACAATGCTGCCTATTTTTGTGTCTTTGGCAAACTTGGGTATGATGCATTCTGCCACATCATCTTAAATCATTAATAAATACAGCAAACTGAGACACACATGGGCTTTGCACTAGTAGGCAGGAGTGAATCATTCCATCCTAGAGGTTTTAATTCCAGATTTATGTTTTTTTAAGAAAAAAACAAAATTCAAATTCACAACAGCCCAGTATGGGATTTGAACTCCTGCTTTTTCAATCATCAGCTCAGGCCTTCAAATTCAAACCCATAAAAACAGATTCATTTTCCTACTGCTGTTGTCTTACTGTCTCAGGTTTTGTATATTGTTCCCTTCTCCTCTTTTTCCATGTGTCTGAAGTCTTTGAAGTTGTCAGACATTTGTAAATACTTCATGTGGTGTTCTGTAAATACCTTCAATTCTGTGGATCTGCAAGGGACAAAATTCAAATTATCACCTTCTTGCATCAACCAAAACCTGCAGGTCCATTCAAACACCCCGATTTCCTGTCTCTGCAAAGATAGCTCACACTTCCACAATGCAGGAACGTCTGAATGGAAACAGCTTTTGACACATTTCCCAACACGATTGCGAAAACTTTTCAGGATGAAGCTAAATTCAATTTACAGACTGCAAGCCCCAAATAGAATCTTTCAGATATAAAAAGTGACACAAATGCAATCCCAGATCTGTCTGTTCCTGCACCCATTTTAACAAGTACCATTTAGTTTATATCGCTTCTGCTCAGCCTTCCTTCCAAAATGCATCATTTTACATTTCTCAGCATTGAATTAAACCTGCCATGTGTCTGACCATTTCACCACACTGCCGCTATCCTCCTGAAGTCTACTACTATTCCCTTCCCTGTTTATTATATTGCAGATGGCACAATGTTGAAGTTATGTACTGTAAACCCAAGTCCAAGTCATTAATATATATCAAAAAGATCAATGGTCCTAATCCAAACCCCTGGGGAATACCACTGCACCACAATGTACACTGTATGCAGTGAATACAAAAGCAGGGAGGGTGTGCTGAACATTTATAAAGCTCTAATTCGGCCCCAACTGAAGAACTGTGTCCAGTTCTGGTCACCACACTTTATGAAGGAGGTGTGGTCCTTGAGAGGGTGCAGAGATTTACCAGAATGGTTTCAGAGATGGGGGATGTTAGCTACAAAGTTAGGTTGGAAAAGCTGGGTTTGGTCTCCTTAGAACAAAGGAGATTGAGGGGAGATTGAATAGAAGTGTATAAGATTATGTCAGGCAAAGATACCGTCAAGCAGTCTGAAGCAGCCATTCACCACTACTCTCTGTGTTCTGTCCCTTCGCCAATGTTGTATCCACTCTGTTCCTGACCCATTCATTCCACAAGCATTCATTTCGCGAACTCATCAATCATGACACAGCATTACGACTTCCCCATGAAGAAATTGGTCCCAGAGCACAGAAAAACACACACAGACAGGCAATGACCATCTGCAACAAGAGAGAATCCAACCACCTCCCCATGGCATTCAAAGCATTATCCCATCGCTGAATCCCCCAGCATCAACATCCTGGGGAAACATTCACCAGGAACTGAACTGAAGAAATCACATCAATACTGTGGCTACAAGTGACTCACCCCCTGACTCTTCAAAACCTTTCAACCACCTGCAAGACACAAGTCAGGTGTGCGATGGTATCTCTCCACTTGCCTGGATGAGTGCAGCACCTACAATACCCCAGATGCTCGACAACACCTAGGACAAAGCAGCCCACTGACTGGCACCCCATCAACCACTTTAAACTTTGATCTGATCACCCCTTAACCTTGTAAATTGCAGGGATATAGAGTAAAGTTCCATCTACACTGTCCCCTCAAATGCTGCCAAGCTATTCGTTAGCTATTGAGTAAATATCTGTCCTCTCTGTTCTATGAAACACTCCCAAGGCAGGTACAGTGTGGGGTTAGATACAGAGTAAAGCTGCTTCTATATATGCCTCTCTTTCTCCTCCTCCATCCAGAAGGAGAGAGTAACTGTGAGAAAAACAGAGATAGATATCGAGAGGCAAGAACAGAGAGTGAGAAGGATAGCAATGGGGAGGAGTACCAGGGAGAAAGAGGAAGAGATTGGGATGGAGAGTGTCGGTCAGTGCTCCTGCGAAGCTGTGTGCAGCATCATTGAAGGTACGATGCTGTGCGAGATTGAGATTAAGAGGGTACAGAGGGAGACAGACAGAAAAGATGAGAGAGATAACAAGGAGAGAGTAGCAGAGGGGAACTAGCAATTGAGTGAGTAAGGGAGAGGGGAAGACGGAGATGGAGAGAGATTACCAGTAAGAGTAGCTCTCCACTTCTCTCACCGTGCCTGTCTCTCCCTTTCTCACTGTTACACACTCTCCTTCTATAATTCTCCCTCTGTCCTGATCGTTCACACTCTATGCCTAATCCTCTGCGTACACAGGATTATATCAAACTATGATTATATTTGACATTTGCCCTTTCGATCTAACCTAACAACGTGACGTCTACAACATTCACTTTGTGTCTGTGAACAGCGGGACCTTTCAGTGAATGTTCACTGATTCCTGAGACTGACAGGATAGGTGGATAAGCTGGTTAGGAAGGGATAAGGGAGACTTTCATTTCCCGACCCGTGGAAATAATCTCTCAGTGTCGACCCTATCCAGTCCCTTTAGAATCTGATATGTTTCAATGAGATCACCTCTCATTCTTCTAAACTCCAGAGAATACAGGTCCTATTTACTCAGCCTCTCATCATAGAACAATGGCAGAGAAGCTAAACAATTACTTTGTGTCTGTCTGCACAGAGGAAAACACTAAAAACCTCCCAGAAATAATGGAGAATCAAGGACCTAGTGTAAATGACGAACTGCAAGATATCAATATGAGTAAAAAACAGTACTTGACAAATGAATGGGTCTTAAAGTAAATAAATCCCCTGCACCTGATGATTTACATCCCAGAGTGTTGAAAGAGGTGGCTGTAGAGATAGTTGATGCATTGCTGGTCATCTTTCAAAATTTGATAGACTCTGGAATGGTTCCTGCAGATTGGAAGGTAGCAAATGTAACCCCACTATTTACAAAATGAGGGAGAGAGAAAATGGGAAACTACGGATCTGTTCATCTAACATAAGTCATAGGGAAAATGCTCGAATCTGAAATAAAGGATGAGATTGCCAGGCACTTGGAAAACAATGGTAGGATTGGGCAGGGCAAACATGGATTTATGAAAGGGAAATCATCTTTATGAAACCTGTTGGAGTTTTTTGAGCATGTAACCAGCGGAATAGATAAGGGGAAACGGCGGATGTGGTAGATTTAGATTTTCAGAAAGCTTTTGTTAAGGTCCCATACAAGAGGTTAGTAAACAAAATTAGAGGACATGGGATTGGGCGGACTATACTGGCAGGGAGATAGAGAGAAACAGATAGGGAGAGACAGAGGGTGAGAGAGACAGAGAGGGAAGGAGAGAGAAAGACAGAGAGGGAAGGAGAGAGAGACAAAGAGAGGGGGTGTGAGAGAGAAGGAGAGACCAATGAGAATTAAAGAAGGGAAGTACTGGAGGACTGCTAAAGCTGTACCACTGATTAAAAAGGGAGAAAGGGATAGACTGAGTAACTACAGGCCACTCAGCCTAACTTCTGTGGAGGGCAAATGATTGGGATAAATTCTGATAAACAGTAGTAATGGTCATTTAGAAAGTGAAAATTAAGGTTATTCGTTCTCGATCCTCACAGGTGTCTGCCTGGGTCCCACCTACATCTACATGTCTCCCTCTCCCGATGTTTTTTCTCTCCATACCTGTCTCTTACATGTTTATGTACACAGCAGTGAAGGATTAAATCAAATTAATATATCTTGCATTCTCCTTTTCAATCTACTCCAAAAATCTCTCTCTCTCCAACCTTGTCCCTCTCCACAGCACTCTCTCTGTCTGCATATCTAACCCTCTCTCCCTCTGTCTCTCTCCTAGTGTCAGAGATAGCAGGAGGGAGAGACGGAGAGAGGAAGACAGAGAGAGAATGTTGAAGGAACTGCACTCTGTTCCTAAGCTGTGCTGAACCTGCTCTGGGAGTGTTTTATGGGCTACATTAATCGGCCGTGTACAGTCCAGTATCAGGCTGTGAAGAAGCATAGCTTGTCAAGTATCAAACCGGGTCGGATAAGGCACAAAAAGGAAGCTTATGTCAGATACTGAGATCTCAATACCACAGAAATCTGAGGGGAGTGTAGAAAATTCAGGGGTGAAAATAAACAGCAAATTAGGGGAGAAAAGAGAGGACTGGAAGAAATATAAGCAAGTAAGAGCAAGGAAACGCCAAATATGCTAAAATCCATAAAAAGCAAGAGAACAACTAAGGATAGATTATTGGACAAACTGGATTCCTCGTCAAAAGATCCAGCAGAGATTCAATGGGCCGAATAGCCTGCAACAGTGCTGTACTATTCTATGATGCCATTGGCCTCCTCCGTTCACTATTATTTACACCAACACACACTTGCTCCGATACATTTTGTGATTAAAACATACCTCGCACCCCGCAAATCCCCTCAGACATTTCACTCTGCTCCCTCCAGACGATATTGGCTACAAGACAGCAAGAAACAAACAGTAAACACGGATTTCAGGAGAGAAATGTTTCACCTGATGTTCTTTTCGGTGGATTCTCTGTCATGGGAGAGGTCATCGCAAGTCCTACAGAAAAAAACAACATCATATCAGTCAGAGAATTTGAGTGAAATAGAGACAAGACAGATGAAACCTTTCTGTTCATAATAAAAAAGTGAAATGGTCGAACAATGTCCTCATGGGAGAGGCCTGGCCTACATTTGACTCCATTCACACAGTTCGATAGATAGAGAAAGAGATAGATAGATCTTCTTCTTCGCGCCTCCTTATCTCGCGAGACAATGGATACGCGCCTGGAGGTGGTCAGTGGTTTGTGAAGCAGCGCCTGGAGTGGCTATAAAGGCCAATTCTGGAGTGACAGTCTCTTCCACAGGTGCTGCAGAGAAATTTGTTTGTCGGGGCTGTTGCACACTTGGCTCTCCCCTTGCGCCTCTGTCTTTTTTCCTGCCAACTACCAAGTCTCTTCGACTCGCCACAATTTAGCCCTGTCTTTATGGCTGCCCGCCAGCTCTGGCGAATGCTGGCAACTGACTCCCACGACCTGTGATCAATGTCACACGATTTCATGTCGCGTTTGCAGACGTCTTTATAGCGGATACATGGACGGCCGGTGTGTCTGATACCAGTGGCGAGCTCGCTGTACAATGTGTCTTTGGGGATCCTGCCATCTTCCATGCAGCTCACATGGCCAAGCCATCTCAAGCACCGCCGACTCAGTAGTGTGTATAAGCTGGGGGTGTTGGCCGCTTCAAGGACTTCTGTGTTGGAGATATAGTCCTGCCACATGATGCCAAGTATTCTCCGGAGGCAGTGAAGATGGAATGAATTGAGACGTCGCTCTTGGTTGGCATACGTTGTCCAGGCCTCGCTGCCATAGAGAAAGGTACTGAGGACACAGGCCTGATGCACTCGGACTTTTGTGTTCCGTGTCAGTGCGCCATTTTCCCACACTCTCTTGGCCAGTCTGGGCATAGCAGTGGAAGCCTTACCCATGCGCTTTTTGATTTCTGCATCTGGAGACAGGTTACTGGTGATAGTTGAGCCTCGGTAGGTGAACTCTTGAACTACTTCCAGTGCGTGGTCGCCAATATTGATGGATGGAGCATTTCTGATGTCTTGCCCCATGATGTTCGTTTTCTTGAGGCTGATGGTTAGGCCAAATTCATTGCAGGCAGCCGCAAACCTGTCGATGAGACTCTGCATATAGATATTCATATAAATAAAGACATATATTTGTCTGGGTTAGAGCTGGAAGACTGAACATTCCCTTCAGTCATGTTGCTAGCTATCAGCAGCTGTGTACAATTTCTAATTGCTCTGGTTTGATGTGGGTAATATTTATGTTTGGAAGGATGGGGCGAGACTTATAAAAATCTCCCAGAGATGAAGTGGGATTGAGGGACTGGAGTAAAGGTCAGTAACAGTGCAATGCACTTTACACGACTGAGTAACAATTCTGTTGGGTTAAAGTTCAATAAATCACACTTGTGTTGCACTGTCACAATTGCTGATAGGTTTTTTTTTTCATGATAAGGATTGTTTAGCTTGCAGGATTTTCGATTGTACTTTCCTTAATTTGGCTGATGTATAGAATATAAGGGCAGGGAGGTTATGCTGGAACTGCATAAAACACGAGTTAGACCACAGCTAGAGTATTGAGCACAGTCCTGGTCAGCACATGACAGGAAGGATGTGATCACACAAGAGAGGATACAAGGAGCTATTGACAGACTAGGTGAATGGGCAAAACTGTGGCAGATGGATTTCAATGTGGGCAAGTGTGAGGCTATACATTTTGGACCAAAAAGGATAGAGCAGGGTATTTCTAAATGGGAAGAGGTTAAGTACTGTGGATGTCCAACGAGACTTGGGGGTTCAGGTGCATAGATCTTTAAAATGCCACGAGCAAGTGCAGAAAATAATCAAAAGGCTAATGGAATGCTAGCCTTTATATCTAGAGGATTGGATTATAAAGACAGAGAGGTTATGCTGCAGCTGTACAAGACCCTGGTTAGCCTCCACTTGGAATGCTGTGAGCAGTTCTGGGCACCTCACCTTAGAAGGATATATTGGCCTTGGCGAGAGTGCAACGTAGGTTTACAAAATGATACCTGGACTACAGGGTTAAGTTACGAGGAGAGATTAACAAAATTAGGCTTGTTCTCACCAGCATTTAGAAGGTTAAGGGATGTTCCGATCCAAGTCTTCAGATATTAACAGGAAAGACAGGCTATATAAAGATAAACTAATTCCACTCTTTGAAGATTCTAAAACTAGGGGACATAGTCTAAAAATTGGGGCCAGACCATTCAGAGAGATGTTTGGAAGCACTTCTTCATGCAAAGAGTGGTAGAGGTTTTAGAACGCTCTCCCAGAAAGGCAGTTGAAGCTAGAACAGTCGGTTGCTTAAACAAAAAATTATCTCAGATTTAAACTAAGATGATAAGGGTATGGGCCAAAAGACAGGTAGATCGAGTTAGGCTGCTGGATCAGCCATGATCTCATTGAATAGTGAGACAGGCTATAGGGGCTGAATGGCCTACTCCTGTTCCAATCTTCCTATGTTCCTATAATCTCTTATTAAGATATTTCATCTAATAACTCGATGAACAGACAGAAATATCCTCCACAAAATATCAAGCAGTTGTATCTTAAAGCTTGTCAGGACAGAAGTGCCTCTCTCAAACACGGCCTATGTTAGGTTTATATGGCTGATGATATAAAGTTAGGTGGACAGTAAGCTGTGAGCAGGGCACCAAGACGATGGCAAAGGGAGATTGACAGGTTAAGTGAGTGGGCAACAAAATGGCAGCTAGAATATCATGTGGAGAGATGTGAGAGAGAGAGAGAGAGAGAGAGAGAGAATCGAGAGAGAGAGAGAGAGAGAGAGAGAGAGAAGGAGAGAGAGAGAGAGAGAGATGGAGAGAGAGAGAGAGAGAGAGAGAGAGATAGAGATGAGAGAGAGAGAGAGAGATGAAGAGAGAGAGAGAAGGAGAGAGAGAGAGAGAGAGAAGAGAGAGAGAGAGAGAGAGAAAGAGAGAGACAAAGAGGGAGACACAGTCCGAGAGGGTCTCCAGACACAGATTGATAGCAGGATATTTGTCGTGAGGACATTGGAGAGGTGGCCACCATTTGGCCCCTCAACCGTGGTTCAGTCATTCAAAAGAGGATCAGGGCTGATCTGTGATCTAACTCCACATACCGCCTTCGCCCCATATCACTTTACACTTTTGTTCGCAAAAATCTATCAATCTCAGATTTAAAAATTACCATGTGTCTCAGTATCACTTTTACGCTTCTAAAGCAAGGAGACGACAACTGACCACGATGAAAGGCAGAAGGTAGAAGAGTTGGTCAAGCTGCAGGCTGGGATCAACAGCTGAAGGATTATATCGAGCGTTCATTCAATAAGACCGTGACCCTTAGTGACATTAGAATGTAAAATCCCGGCTCAAGACAGGGGATGACAGCCTGGATGCGCTGTGTGATACGCTGGAGAAGATTCAGCAGACGGGGCCATGGTGCGGGTTGGCCTGCAGGGAAGCAGCCATTAAGGCGCACATGCAGGCCTTTCCTGAACTGCTGTCATGGATGGAACGTACAAGGTGAACAAATGCGGCTACCCTCTGTACCAAGTATGGTGCAGGACAATGTTGGTAGGGGCAGGCTAGTGTTCTATGCCATGGTGAGGAATGAGACGGCTCAGATGCTGGACGAGATTGTGGGTGTTTTTTGTTGATTTCATGGGATCCAGCGCTGCCGCGTGAGATCAGCCATTGTGGATAAAGACATCAATGAGATCAATGCATCAGAAAGCATCTCCCAGCTGCAACGTTCTCCTCTGTCAGTTCCATGTGATGCAGAGCATGAGGAGGAAGATCCTCAGCTACCACTGAATGGTGAACTGAGGGATCAGTTTGTTTATGATCTGCAAGGAAATGGGTTCATGCACCTTTGGAGGAGAAGCTCACTAGTTGTGTAGAAAGGTTTGGACACCCTCTACCCACCCCTGCAGACTACCTGCTTACAAACTGGATTCCACAGAAGGAGATGTGGGCAGCATGTTCACGCAGTAAAGTCCGAACGTTGGGAACAACACCAACAATCGCATTGAGTCAGAGAATGGCAAGATAAAGCACCTGCTCCACTCCTCCTCATCCATGAAGGAATGCATCTCAGCGCTGATCTTCCACAATAGTGTCCTGGATCGGGAGCGTGCCTATTACTCTTTCCTGCAGGGAGCCTCTTTCAAGCGCATCGCAGAGGCGCCAGCAGATCTGCAATCATTTTCCACGGGATTCACCGGTCATGCTATGAGCTGATGCATCAGGATCATAGCCACATTCAAAGAGTACATGTCATGGAGCAGGATGAAGGCACAGTGACTGTGATTTCTGGCGCCAAACAGTACACACTGCATATGGCCATGATGGCCCGGCTACCTGCAGCTGCATCTTCTCCATTCAGAGTTTGTTGCCATGCAAACATGCTGTTGTTGTGCAGAGGCATCTGGGTCTGCCTTTGGACAGGTCGCCCCCAATTGCCGCTGGCGTGCATCTCAGACACCAACGACGACAGGCATGGCTTGCTGCCATTGTGATTTCAGAGGAACAGCCAAGGCCCCTCAGGCACAATGAAAAATACCACTTTGCTTTCAGATCAATTGTACCAGCTACAACAGCCGTTCTGCAGAGTGAACGCAGCATCATGAGGAGACTGGACTGGCTGCGGCAACAGACTCCTCCGCTGGCAGCAAGGACTGGCTGATGAGATGGAGCCATTTACGATGCCAACAATTGCCCGGAAGCACCTTCGGATGGAGGTGGCCACGCGCTGGACATCAGTCACGTGGCACAAACCCTGGATCCTGAGCGCTCAACCCGTGGCCTAATGATCTGATGGACCATACATATGCCTGCCTGTTCAAATCTCCACTTCCCCTACCTGCGGTACCCTCTCCTTGCTGCCCAGTTACACAGTCACCTGCTCCTACACCCATCAGGGCAGTGCACATGGGCACACAGTTACCTGCTCCTACACCCATCAGAGCAGTGCACATGGGCACACAGTTACCTGCTCCTACACCCATCAGAGCAGTGCACATGGGCACACAGTTACCTGCTCCTACACCATCAGGGCACTGCACATGGGCACTGTCACCTGCTCCTACACCCATCAGAGCAGTGCACATGGGCACACAGTCACCTGCTCCTACACCCATCAGGCAGTGCACATGGGCACACAGTTACCTGCTCCTACACCCATCAGAGCAGTGCACATGGGCACATAGTTACCTGCTCCTACACCCATCAGAGCAGTGCACAATGGGCACACAGTTACCTGCTCCTACACCCATCAGGCAGTGCACATGGGCACACAGTTACCTGCTCCTACACCCATCAGAGCAGTGCACATGGGCACACAGTTACCTGCTCCTACACCCATCAGGGCAGTGCACATGGGCACACAGTTACCTGCTCCTACACCCATCAGAGCAGTGCACCTGGGCACACAGTTACCTGCTCCTACACCCATCAGGCAGTGCTCATGGACACACAGTTACCTGCTCCTACACCCATCAGGGCAGTGCTCATGGACACACAGTTACCTGCTCCTACACCCATCAGGGCAGTGCTCATGGACACACAGCCACCTGTTTCCCCCATCCGACGTGAAACAACCATGCAGAGCCTTGTGAGACTCCGCAATTGCCAGCTGCTGCCTGTCAAGCAGAGAGGGCGTCCAAAGGGGCCAAGCACTTGGGGAACATTCAGCAAGAAGAGACTGAGCACTAAACGAAAACAAGCACGCCGTGTCCAGTGGTAGCAGAAATGTGAATGCTCTTGCTGTGAACACAACTGTGATATTAGTAGGCAGGATTAAATGGGAATGGATGGAAGACACACGAGTAACATAACCACTAGCAGGGACTGCTGGGCTAAATGGCCAGCTTGGATGTTCATAGCCCAAAAGAAATGTGCTTCTTTTCCAGCACCCTCACATCATTCA